>NC_134490.1:19417627-19470127 GCF_040206685.1 Ascaphus truei | reverse complement strand
ACATACTTGAAAACGAGAGGTAACTCTCAATGTATTACTTCCTGGTAAAATATTTTATAAATAAATTATAAATAAATAAATATCTCTGAGTTATTTCCCTGTCTCCTCCCCTGCTCTTTCTGACCTATCCCTGCAAACTCTCACTCAACCCTCTGCTCCTCCTCTCTCCCCTATTGGTTCTCCTTCCTTTATAACCCCTATCTGTCCTCTTACTCATTGCTCTGCATAGCTTTCCTGTGACCCCTGTGTGTGCAGTGTCTATGCCCAGCTCCCTTGTTTGTTTCAGCGCTGGTTTCTGTTCCTGCTTCTGTTTGGATTCCCCTCGCTTGAACTCTGCTCTGAATCTGACTACTCTGCTTTCTCCTGCCCTTGAACCTTGGCTTACGGACTTCACTACGCTGCTTTCTCCAACCCTCGAACATTGGCTTACGGACATCACTACGCTGGCATCTCCTATCCTTGAACTCTGGCACACGGACATTACTACCCGAACTCTGGCACCCCGGACTCTGCAAATATACGTTAACCCTTTCTTACCAGGCCTGGCAACGCATTACCACACTCCGGGCACGCCCTCACTGCTGTGGGTGCGTGTTATACCCTTACCCACCTCAGTACTGGGGACTGGCCAGGTTTGCGGGCATACAGGCGGGTGAAAAATGTGACAAAAACCCCTCCACGTATTGCATATAGTAAATAAAAATATCGCTTGTGAGCACATTCACATGTCTTAGACAGGTCTGCAACCCTGCTCACAAGCGATATTTTTATTTGCTATATGCTATACGTGGAGGTTTTTTGTCACCTTTTCACCCACCATAACTCAGATAAATGTGGTGAAACCTACCCAGACTTAAATTGCAAGGCCAGTACAGCCAGCCTCACACTGATAAGAGCCAAAAGGTTGAAACAGCTGTCTGGCACTTCTCTGCCTTTTGGCTATGATCAAGTGTAGGGGCTGTCCTGTGATGGATGAACCCACGGGAATACACTTGATTCGATGGCCATTGCCAGGAAGGAGGACACAAAGAAGCTCGATCATTTTTAGTCTGGCGCACCCCAGGTCTTGTAAGCCTGGCGGAGGTCCAGATCGCTGCACCTTCGGGTTGTGATGTGGCTCCAGACACATCACTAGCGCACGTGGCACCTGCGTGGATTAATCTGGCAAGACTTTTACATTCCATGCACTAGCACCTCCCCTGGCCTTTTGGTTGGGAGGTAGCTGAATGTTGTGAGATCCCGTAATCCTACGCGTTTCATAGCGCGAAGCTACTTCCTCTGGGATTCCTCAAATTCCTTCCCGCTACGAAACGCGTAGGATAACGATCTCGGACGAGGCTAGGTCATTTGCCAACATACCAGGTAACCCCTTGGGCTCTAACACTGCCTGCTGCCATGTACGGGTAAAATCCGATCCCGTTTCAGTCTGCTATTTTGCGGCAGTCTGTTGATATACTGAGCAGCTGTTAACTAGCGGTGCTTATCTATGAGCCGGGAAGGTTTTCTGCTTTGCTCCACTCCGGTTATTTAACCTCAATGAATGTGTGAGCCTTGGTCCCTGGGTATACGACTTCGACCAGTATTGTTTCCAGAGGATATACTGAATACACTGGGTGCCTTTAATGGAGACCTTTCCCGCCCGGAGACTTTGGACTTTCTTTACCACCTGGGTCCGTAACTATTGAAGTGGGATATCAGAGGAGACGGTTACACCACGGAGGACTAATAGTGCTACTTTGAGAGCAGCCAGCTAGCTGAGAGAGAACCAGACGTCCCAGAAGCCCCTGACTGAGAACATCAGAGGGTGCAGAACCAAGACTGTTCCTGTTGCATCCTGGTGTCGGGTAACCCATGCCGTATTACATGGAATGCTTGTTATATCTTACTTGACGTACGCAGAATTATTATCCTTACTAAATATAGATTATTTTTGAACATACTTCACTATGTGCGGTGTGCGCTGTTTTTTCTTGTTTTTCTTGGGATATCCTGAAAACCTGACCTGTTAGGGGGCGTGACAACTAGAGTTGAGCACCCCTGATCTAGCTGACAAGGACTGTGTCGTAAGGCATATTATTTCTGCTTGTTAATGCACCAAATAAAACAAAATCACCATTGATACTGTATTTCCGATGGTGCTAGGGTTTATACCAATCTCCCCACACCAGTCACAGATGGCTTGATACATACGTGCTTATTAAAAGTTTCCAGGCTGCAAAATAGGGTCAATAGAAAAACCGCAACTACAATTGTGATCAGTAGGATGCCCTTTCTTTAATTCATATGTTTTTATTTACTGGTTTTGCCTCAGTTTGGCTGTAAGGAGACTTTACTAAATAGCCCCGTAGGCCTTCCCCTAGCTTGGGAAGGTTAAAGCTCCATTCATTTGGAAGGGGGTTATATATTCCAGAACACAGGGAAAGACAGCTGCACAGCATATTGAATAAGGGTCATCACAGTAATAATAATAACATTATCAGCAGATAGGAATAATTAGAATATTATTATAATGATGACGTTCTTCTCATTAAAAGTGCTGGCGATGACATTCCAGTTAGAGATCCATATCTGCCAATTCACGAGTTTCTGAGCGTTTGGAACCTTTGTTTGGGAAATTTCAAGGAAAAAACAAAACGTTAAGTGGACTTAAAGTCCCTGTAAGCTGCAGCCGGAGCAGTGAGAAGTGAATGGCACTTCAACTACACACTTCCAAAGCCGTATGCACATTACAGTGGGATAACAGTGGCATCTAGTGTTCATAACTGATATTACACTCACATCCAATAGATCTTTCATTTTTACTTTATTTTGTTACATTGTTTTACTTTATATTAAAAAAATATTTATTTATTTAATAAATTAGCCCTTTGATTTTATTTAATTATTTTATTGTATGTTTTAGTTTATTTGCATTTTTTTTTAACTTTATTTTTTATTGAAGCGGATTGTGTATAAGGAAGCCAGTTGCACAGATACGTTGTTTAAAAAAAATTGTCCTGCTATGTTTAACTACCCCTTTAAAATGGCACATTTCCTACACATTTGGCACAGGGGTTCTCAGTCCAATTGAGCCACCTGTGCTGAAGCAGGGGTATCCTGAAAACATGACCTTTTGGGAGAAGTCGTGAGGACTTGGGTTGAGAACCCCTGGGTTAATACAAAATGATTTTTTAAAGACTAAATAGAATGTATTATACTATCCATCTGGGGCCTTCTTAATACACCCAGCATCTGGCCAGCAGCCAAAGATTACACCATCCGCTACCTTGACTTCTTGCACTAGCAAGTATTCGACTCTGGAACTTTAAATGACTCCTGGACTATAAATATATATATCACCTTTGCACCAACCTGTTTTCTTTTATTCTCTTTTTCCGTTTCTATGCCATTCACCTCTAACCTGCCCCAACCACACTATTATAATGTCTAACTTTTCCATATCCTCTTTCCTATTGCAGTGTGACTCTGTGCAGCCACAATTTGCATCTTGTTCTCACTTTCCATGCAGCATAGGGCACACCTGCCCAAGTTTAGTGAGTAAATTATTTCACTGAATGTTCTCCGACAAATAGTGAATTATTTATTTATTTTTTGTGGGTGGGAGAACTTTTTAAAAATGTTCACGTCATTTGGTAAATGTTGTTACATTTTGGTGAAAATTGTGAAATTGTGTAATTTTATGAAAAATGTGCCAATTTTCACAGAAATTTGAAAATTCTACTTAAAAGAAAAATGTTACATGACCATATATGAGGCCATGGGACCAATGATATTTTTTTTCATACTTTTTTGAATGTTACCATTCTTGCAGATTTTCATTTTTGTGAATAATGCAAGGTTCGACACAAACTCAAACTTTTCGGCATCTATACTGCCAAGCCTACCCACTCATCCACAAACTGACAAAAACTCCTTTCTACTACCTCTTTCTTTATTTTCTTCTGCTTCAGCTGTGTGCTCACAAACCCAAAAACCCTGGAGTAACACAAACATCCTATCCTGTCACTGTGTCAGTTCCCGAACTTCCTCTATATCTACTGCAAACCCCTTCCAGCCTTCCATGCCTCCCTGTCCTCTCTTTTTCTTGCTCACTGCATGCAACAAACTAACCGCTGTTTGTGACTTTTTTTTCTTTCCAAATCTTTCAACTTTCTGACCATCACTGAGACATGACTAACTCCCACTGACACTGCCTTATCTGTTCAACTATCCTATGTTGCCTCTCTTTCAGTCGTACCCCCAGATCGAGTGACAAACATGGTGGGAGAGTAGGCATCCTTATGTGTCCTTATTGCTCTTTTCAATATCACCTTGCCCTTCCTCCTCATTCTCTTCTTCGAAGTTTACACTATTCATCTCTTCTACCCTCTCTCTCCTGCTGTAATTTTTTTATATATATATATATATATATATATATATTATATATATATATGAACAAAAAACAAACAAAAGCGCAAGCTCCATAGCACGTAACTGAGTAAAAAATAAGGTACATTTATTTAAAAGATCAGCAACCCATAAGAATGTGCACTTACAGGATTTTAAACAGAACCATTCGTGGGAGAGAAATCTCTATTGTGGTCATCTGCGGTGGTAGGGTGAGTCCCAGGTTTGCAGAGTGGATGTAAACAGCCCAGGTTCACCACCTGAGGTCAAACCCCTGAGGAAGTCGCATATCGCGACGAAACGCGTAGGGAAGGAGCTAGTATTGGACTTATTATATCCATTTACTATTCATGAACCATCTATGAACTTTTCAGTTTATTAGTCATCAGTCATACGATTGTATTTGAAGTCGGTGTTTGGATTATTCCATGGTGATGCAAGAAGTCTGACCTCCATGTCAGCATCCTGTTACGTGGAGGGGACTCACACTCTCGCGAGATCTATTTCCAGGAGGAGACTAGGTGCGCGCGCACCCACCTGGCGTTCGCAGCAAGAGTGTGTAGGACATCCATGTATCATCTCTCCACAGAGGCTCCATCGTAGTGACTACAAACGATCTTATATTCATGTCTTTATTTTACCTGCACATTGTAAGTGTCCGTGATTCATCTACACGACATTTTTAATATTAAATTACAATTTTACGCTATGGGAGCCGCGCTGTTCTCTTTTTGTTATATATATATATATATATATATATATATATATATATATATATAAATATATATATATATAAATAAATCGCCCACATAGGCCTCCCTCGCAGTTTTTGGATAATGGGGCTGCCTGTCTCCCATTCTTTATTCTGACTGCTCCTCATTTTTTGAGACTTTAACATTCCTGTTGATAACCCTAAGTCCCCAGCTGATTCTAAACGTATTTCTTTAACCTCTTCCTTTGGTCTAACCCCTTGGACTAAATGTCCTACCTCGTGACCATGTTTTCTCTCGTGTCTGCACTCTCTCTAAATTTTCCAACACACCATGTCCCATCACCTCCTTTCTTTCTCCCTCACTCTTCCTTCTGACTCCCCCCCAACCTCCACACTCACTTTCTGTAACCTAAACACAATAGACCCTTTCCAGCTCTCTGCATTTCTACAACCGCTTATATCTCCTCTCTTTGCTCCTGGCCCCATTAAGCCTCAACAGTAGCGCACTAGTAAAACATGTTACTCGCAGAAGTGGTTCCGCATTGCTGAACATCATTGGAGGAAATCAAACTCCTACTCAGATTTAATACACTACAGTGTAGTGACAACACTATTTCTCCTTTCATATCTACTCTATCCACCAATCCTCAATGCCTCTTTTCCGCTTTCAACTCCATTCTCTGCCCACCCTCTCCACCTCCTCCGTTTGCCTTCACAGTTCAAGAACTTTCCACATATTTCTAAGAAAAAAAATGACATTACATGGAATTACATCATACTGCCTGCCCCCAACCATACAAGTATGTCCCTCTGTCCCCAAAGCTACATTTGACTTCTTCCGTCCGATTACTAAATTGGAAGTCTCCCACCTTCTCTCTTCCTTTTCTTCGGACCTTCTTCACCACAATTAATAATGCTGTAACCCACCTCTTCAACCTCTTTCAGCACTAACTCATTTCCTTCAAATTTGAAGCATGCCTGTCACAGCACATCCTGAAGAAGCCCCCTCTCGATCCAACCTCCCCATATAACTAGCGCCCAATCTCACTTTTCCATTTGCTTCCAAACTGCTTGAACGTCTTGTTTATAACGGCATGATACATTTTCTCTCCTCTATCTCCATCATTGAAACACTTTATTCTGGATCCCCCCCTCCCCTAAATTCCCTCCACAGGGACTGCTCTAAATTGCCAATGATCTCCTCAAGTCAAAATCGCAGGGGCACTTTGATTTACTAATCTGCTAGACCTCTCTGCTGCCTTTTGGTGGCCACCCTCTCCTACTCACCCTCTCCTACTCACCACTCGCCTTTGTGTCACCAATTGTCTTTCTGCTATTTCCTCCTGGATGTCTCACTGCTACCTTAAACTCAACATGTCAAATCAGAACTAATAACTTTCCCTGCATCTAATTCTAACCCTATGCCTGATTTGTCGCTTACGATAGATTACGCCACTATCCTCCCAGTACCGTAAGACATATGCCGAGATGTCATACTTGACTTCTCACTCTTATTTATACCAGACATCCAGTGCCTCACTAATTCCTGCTGCTTTTACCTCTGAAACATTGCTAAAATATGCTCTTTTTTCACCATGCCACAAACCAAAATTCGAATCCATGCACATTTAACACCTCCACGGCCCTTATGTTTGTAAACATGTCACGTGCGGCACTTATATGTCTACAGTGCTACATACCTGCAATGCAATATGCTTACAGTGCTGTATGCCTGCCATGTCCCTGCAATGCTATATACTTACAGTGCAGTATGCCTGCCATGTCCCTGCAATGCTATATACTTACAGTGCAGTATGCCTGCCATGTCCCTGCAATGCTATATACTTACAGTGCTGTATGCCTGCCATGTCCCTGCAATGCTATATACTTACAGTGCAGTATGCCTGCCATGTCCCTGCAATGCTATATACTTACAGTGCAGTATGCCTGCCATGTCCCTGCAATGCTATATACTTACAGTGCAGTATGCCTGCCATGTCCCTGCAATGCTATATACTTACAGTGCTGTATGACTGCCATGTTCCTGCAATGCTATATACTTACAGTGCAGTATGCCTGCCATGTCCCTGCAATGCTATATACTTACAGTGCAGTATGCCTGCCATGTCCCTGCAATGCTATATACTTACAGTGCAGTATGCCTGCCATGTCCCTGCAATGCTATATACTTACAGTGCAGTATGCCTGCCATGTCCCTGCAATGCTATATACTTACAGTGCTGTATGCCTGCCATGTCCCTGCAATGCTATATACTTACAGTGCAGTGTGCCTGCCATGTCCCTGCAATGCTATATACTTACAGTGCAGTATGCCTGCCATGTCCCTGCAATGTTATATACTTACAGTGCTGTATGCCTGCCATGTCCCTGCAATGCTATATACTTACAGTGCAGTATGCCTGCCATGTCCCTGCAATGCTATATACTTACAGTGCAGTATGCCTGCCATGTCCCTGCAATGCTATATACTTACAGTGCAGTATGCCTGCCATGTCCCTGCAATGCTATATACTTACAGTGCAGTATGCCTGCCATGTTCCTGCAATGCTATATACTTACAGTGCAGTATGCCTGCCATGTCCCTGCAATGCTATATACTTACAGTGCAGTATGCCTGCCATGTCCCTGCAATGCTATATACTTACAGTGCTGTATGCCTGCCATGTCCCTGCAATGCTATATACTTACAGTGCAGTGTGCCTGCCATGTCCCTGCAATGCTATATACTTACAGTGCAGTATGCCTGCCATGTCCCTGCAATGTTATATACTTACAGTGCTGTATGCCTGCCATGTCCCTGCAATGCTATATACTTACAGTGCAGTATGCCTGCCATGTCCCTGCAATGCTATATACTTACAGTGCAGTATGCCTGCCATGTCCCTGCAATGCTATATACTTACAGTGCAGTATGCCTGCCATGTCCCTGCAATGCTATATACTTACAGTGCAGTATGCCTGCCATGTTCCTGCAATGCTATATACTTACAGTGCAGTATGCCTGCCATGTCCCTGCAATGCTATATACTTACAGTGCAGTATGCCTGCAATGCTATATACTTACAGTGCAGTATGTATACAGTGGCACTAAAGGTGATCTGAGCTATTACTTTAAAAAAAGTTAATAAAAAATAAAAATTAAGCAGAGAACACCACCAGCTCCTCTCCCTCTAAAAATAAAATGCCCCCTTCCCCTTTGACTAAGGCATGTGGGTGAAAGCAGACCTCACGGAATTCATTTATTTTTTATGTGAATGGTTTACATCTGCTCCCAGAGTACCCTCCCACACGCTGTCTCTGCTCGGCTAAAGACCTGTGGCTCTCCTCCCATTCCCGCATCCAAGACTCCTCCAGAGCTGCACCCAAACTGGTACACTCTTTTCCCCCCGCACCAACCCCCATTCACACTTTTAAAAAGTTCCCGCAAAATGCATCTATTTAAAGAGGCCTACTCAACACCCTCTAGACAAGCCTAAGGTAATTAAAAAAAGAGAGTGAGCCCCGATGCTACATCCAACATGACAAATCCTATAGCTCAGTGCTTCCCAACTCCAGTTCACAGGGAACCCCAACAGGTCAGGTCTTAAGGATATCCCTGCTCCAGCACAGGTGGGTCAATCAGCGGCTCAGTAATTTTGATGTGGTCTGCAGGTTTACAATGCTTTGGCCAAAGAATTTAACTAAGTGACCCTCACTTATAAGAAAAGAACAGATAAGAATTTAGCTACATAATTTGTCATGTTGGATGTTGCATTGGGGCTGGCGTTCGTTTATACATTGTTACAAACCCAGTGGCATCCTTTCTGACATATATATGGTGTGGTTGGTCTGGGTTGTGAACTTAGAAGTATAACGTGTGTGAGGCAATTGCAAGGCTGAGTGGCCTTATACCTTCACCTATTGTTGTCATCACTCTCCCATTTCTTTTAGATTGTAAGCTTCTCAGAGCTGGGACCTGATCACCTCATTATGTTTAGAGCTGCATGTATTTTACATTTTGTTCTTGCTCTTACCATACATTGTACTGCACTTCGCAATATGATATATATATATATATATATGTATACTAGCTGAGAGACCCGGCGTTGCCCGGGATGTAATTTTGGGGGGGCGTACGACAGGGTTGGGCTTCCCCCCCCCCCCATGACAGCTAGGTGGGTGAGTGAGTTGACTGAGTGTGTGGGTGGGTGGGTGACACTTGACTGAGTGGGTGGGTGGGTTGGTGACTGAGTGGGTCGGTGACTGGGTGGGTGACTTTGGGTCGGTTTGACTTTGGGTCGGTGGGTGGGTGACTGGGTGGGTGACTTTGGGTCGGTGGGTGGGTGACATTGGGTCGGTTTGACTTTGGGTCGGTGGGTGTGTGACTTTGGGTCGGTGGGTGTGTGACTTTGGGTCGGTGGGTGGGTGACTTTGGGTCGGTGGGTGGGTGTATGACTTTGGGTCGGTGGGTGGGTGGGTGACTTTGGGTCAGTTTGACTTTGGGTCGGTGGGTGGGTGACTTTGGGTCGGTGGGTGACTTTGGGTCGGTGGTTGGGTGGGTGAGTTGGGTCGGTGGGTGGGTGACTTGGGTCGGTGGGTGGATGACTTTGGGTTGGTGGGTGGGTGACTTTGGGTCGGTGGGTGGGTGACTTTGGGTCGGTGGGTGGGTCGGTGGGTGACTTTGGGTCGGTGGGTGGGTGGGTGACTTTGGGTCGGTGGGTGGGTCGGTGACTGGGTGACTTTTTCAGGGTCGGTGAGTGGGTAGGTGGGGTCAGTGACTGGGTGGGTGGTTTTGGGTGAGACTGGGTGGGTGGTTTTGGGTGAGACTGGGTGGGTGAGTGGGAGACTGAATGGGTGGGTGAGTGGGAGACTGAATGGGTGGATGAGTGGGAAAATGAATGGGTGGGTGAGTGGGAAACTGAATGGGTGGGTGAGTGGGAAACTGAATGGGTGGGTGAGTGGGAAACTGAATGGGTGGGTGAGTGGGAAACTGAATGGGTGGGTGAGTGGGAAACTGAATGGGTGGGTGAGTGGGAAACTGAATGGGTGGGTGAGTGGGAGACTGACTGGGTGGGAGACTGACTGGGTGGGAGACTGACTGGGTGGGAGACTGACTGGGTGGGTGAGTGGGAGACTGACTGGGTGGGTGAGTGGGAGACTGACTGGGTGGGTGAGTGGGAGACTGACAGGGTGGGTGAGTGGGAGACTGACTGGGTGGGTGAGTGGGAGACTGACTGGGTGGGTGAGTGGGAGACTGACTGGGTGGGTGAGTGGGAGACTGACTGGGTGGGTGAGTGGGAGACTGACTGGGTGGGTGAGTGGGAGACTGACTGGGTGGGTGAGTGGGAGACTGACTGGGTGGGTGAGTGGGAGACTGACTGGGTGGGTGAGTGTGAGACTGACTGGGTGGGTGAGTGGGAGACTGACTGGGTGGGTGAGTGGGAGACTGACTGGGTGGGTGAGTGGGTGACTGACTGGGTGGGTGAGTGGGTGACTGACTGGGTGGGTGAGTGGGTGACTGACTGGGTGACTGGGTGGGTGAGTGGGAGACTGACTGGGTGGGTGAGTGGGAGACTGACTGGGTGGGTGAGTGGGAGACTGACTGGGTGGGTGAGTGGGAGACTGACTGGGTGGGTGAGTGGGTGACTGACTGGGTGACTGACTGGGTGGGTGAGTGGGTGACTGACTGGGTGGGTGGGTGACTGACTGGGTGGGTGAGTGGGTGACTGACTGGGTGGGTGAGTGGGTGACTGACTGGGTGGGTGAGTGGGTGACTGACTGGGTGGGTGAGTGGGTGACTGACTGGGTGACTGGGTGGGTGAGTGGGAGACTGACTGGGTGGGTGAGTGGGAGACTGACTGGGTGGGTGAGTGGGAGACTGACTGGGTGGGTGAGTGGGAGACTGACTGGGTGGGTGAGTGGGTGACTGACTGGGTGACTGACTGGGTGGGTGAGTGGGAGACTGACTGGGTGGGTGAGTGGGAGACTGACTGGGTGGGTGAGTGGGAGACTGACTGGGTGGGTGAGTGGGAGACTGACTGGGTGGGTGAGTGGGTGACTGACTGGGTGACTGACTGAATGGGTGGGTGAGTGGGTGACTGACTGACTGACTGAATGGGTGGGTGACTGGGTGACTGACTGAGTGGGTGGGTGACTGAGTGGGTGGGTGACTGAGTGGGTGGGTGACTGAGTGGGTGGGTGACTGAGTGGGTGGGTGACTGAGTGGGTGGGTGACTGAGTGAGTGGGTGACTGAGTGAGTGGGTGACTGAGTGAGTGGGTGACTGAGTGGGTGGCTGAGTGGGTGGGTGACTGAGTGGGTGGGTGACTGAGTGGGTGACTGAGTGGGTGGGTGACTGAGTGGGTGGGTGACTGAGTGGGTGGGTGGGTGGGTGACTGAGTGGGTGGGTGGGTGACTGAGTTGACTGAGTGGGTGGGTGGGTGACTGAGTGGGTGGGTGACTGAGTGGGTGGGTGACTGAGTGGGTGGGTGACTGAGTGGGTGGGTGACTGAGTTGACTGAGTGGGTGGGTGACTGAGTGGGTGGGTGACTGAGTGGGTGGGTGGGTGACTGGGTGAAAGTGGGTGGGTGGTTGTGTGGGTGACTGGGTGGTTGTGTGGGTGACTGGGTGGTTGTGTGGGTGACTGGGTGGGTGGGTGACTAAGTGAGTGGGTGGGTGACTAAGTGTGGGTGACTGGGTGACTGAGTGACTAAGTGAGTTTTTGGGTGACTGAGTGGGTGGGTGACTGAGTGAGTGGGTGACTGGGTGGGTGTGTGGGTGACTGTGTGGGTGTGTGGGTGGGTGACTGGGTGACAGTGCGTGGGTGGGAGACGGTGGGTGACTTACCTTGACCCCGGGGGGCAAGAGTGGCAGGAGGCCCGGGCCGCGCTTCCCCTCCGTCTGGGAGCCGGCGCACGTGAGGAGGAGAGCAGGAGGCCCGGGCCGCGCTTCCCCTCTCCGGGATCGGCGCACGTGAGGGGGAGAGCAGGAGGCCCGGGCCGCGCTTCCCCTCTCCGGGATCGGCGCACGTGAGGGGGAGAGCAGGAGGCCCGGGCCGCGCTTCCCCTCTCCGGGATCGGCGCACGTGAGGGGGGAGGAGCCTGTAGTTTGCAGCTGAGCAGGAGGGCCGCGCTTCCTCCGCGGCGCACGGTGAGGGTGATGGTGCGGCTGGGGATGTTGCGGAGCGTGGGGATTTGGGTGAGGTGGGGAGGGGGGAGAGAGTGAGGGGGATGGGGGAGAGAGTGAGGGGGAGGGGGGAGAGAGTGAGGGGGAGGGGGGAGAGAGTGAGGGGGGAGAGAGTGAGGGGCACCGGGAGAGGAGGGGGGGGGGTGTGTGGAAGGTGAGCTGCGGTCCAACTGACGGGGGAGAGAGAGAGAGAGAGTGTGTGTGTGTGTGTGTGTGTGTGTGTGTGTGTGTGTGTGTGTGTGTGTGTGTGTGTCTGTGTCTGTCTGTGTGTGTGTCTGTGTGTGTGTCTGTGTGTGTGTCCCCGTCCGTCCCCTTTGGCCCGTCACTCCGCCTCAGGCCAATGAGAGGTGTGCGGGGGCGGGCGGCCCAAGGGACCAATGAGATTTCCCCTAGGGACACCGGACATCCAGGCAGGCAAACATACAGTGCTTTCAATTATATATAGTAAGATGTATATATATATATATATATCATATATATATTCACATTAAAAATATTTATTGCACATTGCGCCCTTTTGCTGCATTGTTTTTTTTGGGTGGGTTTATTTGGTGGTGCTTTATTATGTTAACACAATTTGGTTAAATAAGCACTGGGCACGAGTGCAGCAGTATATTTTGTTTTATGTATGCACACATACACTATATCCAGTTGTCAGGACTCAATTAATTAAGATGTAAAGGTCTAGGGGTTTTATATATCCATACATCATTGCACTCATTGATTTCAAGTGGGTAAACCGAACATCGGATGACAAAATCATATCTATAACTTCAACCTGTATTCTGCAGGCATCCCCTTTCCTTGCTCTCAAAAGGGCATTATGCCCAAATCCAACATGGCCTCCAGGCGTTTCCGGTGCAGTGATGTAATTGAAGGCCGGGCGGCGCCTTTCCGGAAGTGACGTCCGGACGGGGGTGTTTTCCAGGACTCACTGTGCTGGTGGGGGCGGTCGGGCTGTGTAGGTTTGAACGTGTGGAGGGAAGTCACAGCCCGGGATACAGGTAAAGCTGGGACCGCCCACTTACTGCAGTGACGGGGATACACATGTCCTGTTTAACCCCTTCTCTGCCTGCAGTACTGTGCCTGGTGCTATGTGCATGGAATACAATGTATCTGCACAGTATACACATGTACTAAAGTATGGCTGCAGTACTATACGTATGTAGTTACAGTGCAATATGACTATAGTGCTATATACTGTATATGGACTATACTCCATCCCATGAGCAGCCACTGTAACTTGTTTCATCATTGTCCCTCATTACCTGTAGAGTGTAAGCTCTTCCAAGCAGGACCCTCGTTCCTTTCTGTATCTGTCTGTATCTGTTTGTACTTATTTGTATGTAATGATCACATCTCCGTACCCCATTGTACTGTGCTGCGGAATATGTTGGCCACTACAAATAAATGATAAAATATACCTGCAGCATGATTAGTGGTGTATACCTGCAGTGCTATATACCTTCCGTGTATTATGCCTACTGTGCTATATATCTACAGTGCAATATGACTATAGTGCTATAATTGCATGTGCCTACAGTGCACTATGGTGCTTTTATGTAGGCAATGCTTAGTGCATGCAGTGTACTGCAGTGCAGTCTCTATGTTACTATATACCTATGCACTATGGTTAAAGTGCAGTGTGAGGCTATTTTTGTTTGCTATTGTCCAGTTGTTCCGGCATTATGTGGGTTATCCTCCTGCTTTCTTGAACACTAGCTAACCCTCTTGCTGTTGAGAGGCCTTCAATGCATGCAATAAAAGTATTAATATACATCAAAAAATTCCAAATAGTCCACAGTACACCATGAGTACCAAAACTTAAATGGGTATCAACGACTCCCTACCATTAGAGATTCTAGTACAGGGGTGTGCAAACTGGGGGGCGCACAAGAAATTTTAAGGGGGGCGCAGCGATTACAGAGGCCCTGCGCTTTTCCCCAAGGCATTAAATGCCGGGGGAGGCGTAACTCCCCTCTGCCGGCTCCTCAGCGACGCGTCGCCATGGTAAGGCGTATAAAATGACGTGCCAGTGTCACTTGACGGAATGTCACATCTACAGACTTGTAAAAACCACAATCCACCACAATTAACAGTGCACAAAAGCAACCAGGTGCAATGAATCAGGTAATAACCACCATGGGACATGAAAAAAAGAACGTACAGGACAAGCTACAAGAGGGAGGAGACGCTAAACACGATGGGAAGCAAAAAAAGAAATAGAGAGCAGGGGGGCAAGGTAAACTCTTCGGGATGACGAGCCCCTTCTAGGCCCGTTCCCACTTGTCCCTATCAGCAAAAAGAAAGAGAGCATCTTGTAGTGTCTCCCACTCTCCACAATGATTCCTGTAATATGCTGTTGCTATTAAAGGAATCGTGGCTTTTTTTTTTTAACCTCTATTGCTACTTTAAATAGAAAAACACAGGGTTGCATCCAAAGACAATGAACCCTAGAAACTGTGAAGAGTGTTGTCATACCTCTACATAAACAAGACTATTAAAAAGTGTATAAATATAATCAACAATCATAAAAATGTATATACAGCAAACACATTAGTTCATCAGTGGAAAGGCACAACCTCTCATCAGGGAGTCCAAATATAAAGGGAATTCCAAACTCTTCTAAAGTCCAAAATGCAGCAAGTGGAGAGAATATAAACTTGAGAAAAATAAATCTCCAGAGAAGAAAATACCTACTCCATTGTTACAGCCAAAGGGTATCTTTATTGGTAAGAAATTTCATCATTTGTCATTTAGTTTGGGAATTGGTAAATAGTCCCATGTATGCATATACTGTACACTTATTGTTTATGTGTATGTTACCCATGTGTAATGGGTCAATAAACACCCTTACTTTGCTCATACTTTGTCCGGTGCTGATATTTTTAATACATACTTAAGAGATGGCTGCACTTTCTCTACTGAGGTCCTAAAGAGGTGGTGCTACATAAAAAAAGAGTATCTAACAGGAAAAAGAAAATCGAAGTTCTGTATTCAAAGTATCCGCACCGGACAAAGAGAGGGTGTTTATTGACCCAGAACACATGGGTAATTAAAAAAAAAAATATATATATATATAGGAAGTGCTGTATGCTGGGTGATAATGGGGAAAGGCGGGGTTGCAGACCTGCCTAAGACATGCAGATGAGCATACAGCTATATTTGCATATTTGCTTTCCTGTGGAGGGTTTTTGTCACTTTTTTTACTCACCATAACTTAACTCAGTATTATGGTTTGGCCTATCCCATAAGCCTCTCTTGCATTCCCAGTAAAATCAACCCCACACTGATGAGACCCATCAAGGTCGAAACGGCTGTCTGTGGGTGGTTTTCTGGGTGTGCACCTTAACCCTGGCTGTGCTCAAAGCTGTGACCATGCAGCAAGCTTAAGCCTATAGGGAACCATGTTAAAAATGGTTATTGAGGCAAAAAGTGACACTGTGTGCTCATTTGCATGTCATTTCCCAGAATCCCTTGCTGCAGTGGAAGTGCTGTATGCTGGGTGATAATGGGGAAAGGCGGGGTTGCAGACCTGCCTAAGACATGCAGATGAGCATACAGCTATATTTGCATATATATATATATATATATATACGACCCTTGTAATTGCGGTCCTTCTGGTCCTGGCGTGCTCTCAGCCCAACGTGTATAGTAATAGAAAATCACCCTGTATAGGGGGAAAGATGGCGGTGAACAGCCTGCCAGCAGGTGCCTCATGCGTTCCGGAAGCAGGAAGTAAAACGGAAGCTGGATGGCGATTTCCAGTACAAAAATTTAATGAACAACAATGAACAGCAAAAACATCATTAAAAAGAAAAAATCATCTTGAGAAGGAACTCTGACGCGTTTCGTGCATCTACTGCACTTTGTCAAAGAGTAATGACCCTTCTCGGATGCTGACCTTTGAAGGAGATCCTCAACCGGATGTCTTTGCTGTTCATTGTTGTTCATTGAATTTTTGTACTGGAAATCGCCATCCAGCTTCGGTTTTACTTCCTGCTTTCGGAACGCATGAGGCACCTGCTGGCATGCTGTGCACCGCCATCTTTTCCCCCTATCCAGGGTGATTTTCTATGTCTTCATACATCTGTCATATTACTTTACCCAAATACTGGGCCTTAATGCAGAAGGGCTGATTTCGTCCATACTATTGGAAATTCACAATTTAATTTGTCATATTTGGTTCATACGCAAATGAGGTTTCCTTTATGTTGGTGTTTCTGCTGATCTGTTTGCAGTGCTTGCACCCCCTGTACAGAAGTCAGCACTGGGTTTTTTTTTAGCATATGACTGTATTGTTACCATGCAGAGAACGAGAACTTGAAGGGCTATATTAATTACGTGTTAGGGCTGTTTTCTCACCCGCTGTTTGCTCCTTAACGAAGAGTCTCTGATGCTGGCTTTAATGGTTGATGGAATGTGTGTGCTGATCCAGCCTGTCCTTCTCCTTGATAGAATCATATCGCAGAACCATGTCTCTGGAAAGAATCATTCGAGATTCCCTCACAAGCTTCATACAATCCCACATCCCAGATGCTGGTCTCGGGTATGTTATGGTGTGGTCTCTTCTACACCTTATTATCCAGTTGTATTGTTCATGTTAAAAAGCTGAATGCTTGCACTGTGTGTGTGTGTTCTGACTTTACGCCTCTCCTCACAGTGCTATGGATGAGGTGGTGTTCTCATACATCACTGGGGTATTGGAGGAGTTGGGCTCCCAAGACTCATCTGAAGAGGACTTTGAGATAGAATCTTTGGTTGAAATGATGGAGGGTTACATCCCAGGATTTGCTGAAATTGGCAGGTATACTGCTATTTCACTCGTCATTTTACATACGGAGGTCTCGTTATTCATTGCAACACGTTCTCATATTTCTATGGGGATCTTTTAATCTCTATCATTTTATACAGGTGCCACCATCTGCATTATCCAGATGTTCAGTTTAAGGCAGCAGGTTGCACCCCTTCATGCTAAAATAGATTTTTGCTACCACTCTTTTGAAACTTGTTTTAGGGTTTTTTGTGCCATGTTTTGTATGGTTTTTTTTTGTCTGAGATAGAGACCCGGAAAACTGTCCCCCAGGGATAAATTAAATGAACGCTGGATGATAAAGTGTCAGATTCTCAGAATGGGAAAATTATGCAGACATAAAGAGGCTGCATCAGAACAATATAGTAGTAATTTGTTTGTATAAGGAAAAATAATAAATGGTGCACTGCAGAAAGAACTGAGTGGGCTATAGTGCAAAGTATGTCTATGTATATATATATATATATATATATATATATATATATATATATATATATATATATATAATTAATTAAAAAAATATTGGTTGGCCATTAGAGACACAAAATTCCTCCAACGCGTTTCACGCCCACATGCCACTTTATCAATATGTTTTTATCAAGTACTGCCAATGGACAGATAACAACAACAAAACATTAAATTCAATGAGTCCCTACCCCAGAGAGATTACAATATTATTTTTGGTGCCTGAGACACAGGGATATAGTGACTTTCGCAAAGTTGTAAGGAGAGTTGATATTAAATTTGGGCTTGCCCATTTCAAAAGTAATGCCACATATTTTGTGGCGGCATCTGAAGCTTTAACATAGAAGACAATTTTGCTAACTCGTCCCTCCTCCTTCCTAAACAGCACACTATATTCTGATATTCAAAAAGGCGATATAAAGGTAATAAAATATACACTGTGTTTTCATTTGCAGCGTAAACATTTGCGAAATGATGTTTCAATTGTCGGGCCGGTTAAGTGAAGCTCGCAGCAAGGGTAAGGGATATTTGTGAAGGTTGAATGATTCTAGTTTATAATAACAAAGAATAAAGCAACTCAATAATAAAAAGAAGAACCTGCAATGTATTAAACATTACATTATATGTTTAATTATATATAGTGCAAGGAAAAATATTATGGTTTTTTTTAACTTTGTAACTTTGATTCATTGTTTTAACTTCATTTTGGATATTATAGTAATGTTAAACTCACTGGAGAAATGGTGTATTTTCCTACTCGACTTTTCATTTTCTCTTTTATTAAAGGAAACTTGTCCTCGAAATCTGCTGAAGAAGCGTCATTTGTGGCACCTGAGAACCGCAGTAAGGAACCCACAGTAAACGGTGACACTAAATTGGCGACATCCACAGAAGGAGCCACGGCACAGGTAAGGTGCTGAGAAAGTGCAGTCTGTCTAAGCAAACGTCGTCTCGGAGATCTACAGGGATGTGCTGACCAGTAGCCATGTGCTAAATGCTTGCGTTAATCAGTAAGCTTCGTCTAAAACATTTGCTGGCGAAAATAGCAACATTTCACTCCTTACTGAGCAATGAAAACGTAGCGGAAAATACAAAATGTAAGGAAAATGTACTCAATTGTTTTTGCAAAGGGTTTTTTAAGACGTGCACATCTCTACTGACAATGTAAAGTATAGGTAGAGTATAGATCCATGAAGTGTTGCGGAATTAAGAGAATATATAGGTGGTCCTCACTATCCGTCGTTTTGATTTGCGCCGAACGGATTATCCGCCGCTCATTAACATGGGATTCGCTTTCTAACGTTTTCACTATCCGAATAATCGAGGACCGCCTGTATGTATGTATGTATGTATGTATGTTTATATGTATGTTTGTATATATCATCTATATTTCTCGAAGGAGACAGATGAGGGAGTGTAGTATGCACAGAGAGGAGCAGACTCAGTAAAGCAGGGAGCGCAAAGAGGAGCAGGGGATGATGGAGGGGGTAGGAGGCAGACTGCAAGGAGCAGTGTGCACATGGGGGAGGAGAGACAGCAAGGTGAGTAAGAGGAGGAAAACCGAGATGGCAAAAGGAGGAGACAGATGAGTACAAGAGTGAGTGTAGTGTGCACAGAGGAGCAGACACAGGAAGGCGGGGATGTAAAGAGGAGCAGGGCATGAAGGGAGAGGAGACAGAGACAGCAAGGAGAGCAGGAGACAGAAAGTGAAGAGAGAGAGACACACGCAGCAAGGACCGGAGGAGACAGATAAATGACGAGGAGGAGGGAATGGAGAGAAGTGAGTACATGGAGCAGGAGGGAGTGCAAAGAGAGGGGTAGGAGAGACAGCAAGGTGAGTAGGAGGAGGAAACGGAGAGACACCAAGCAGAGGAGCAGACAGATGAGATGAGGAGGGAGTGTAGTGTGCACAGAGCGGAGCAGACAGTAAGACTGTGGCCAGGGTGATGCTGAGCAGGTACGCGCGCTCTGCGCAATCAAACACATTGCTACAATGTGTGTGTCCCGCGTGAGCGCGCACAGCGCTCAGCTCCTTGGCGAGCCAAATCAATTTGATTTGCCGCTCGGTGGCGTGTCATGTGAGCGGTTTGCACAATGAGAGCGAACCAGCTCCGTGATATCATTGCCTCCCGCCCCCCTCTCCCCCCCGACACGTCCCCCTACGCACGCAACCATCAGGGCACAAATCCCCCGAGCAGAATGAGCGCCGAGCTCAAGCGCCAGCGTGTTCTCACTGACCCTGGCCGCAGCCTAATAAGGCAGTGAGTGCGAAGAAGAGGAGAAGTAGAGCGTAAGGTGGGGAAGAGGGGTCAAGAGACAGCAAGGCATTACAGGGAGGGGTGAGAACAAAGAGTAATGTTTAGTAACCTTTCAGATTTCCTAGATCGGCGTATTCTCTCTCTCTCTCTCTCTCTCTCTTTTTTTTAAACCAGACAAGTCTGACAATAGTTATTAAAATGTTTAAGTTCTGGGGGGGAAACATCAGAGGTTGGGTTTTTGTAACATGGCTTTGTTGTGATTTTGCTATTGCATATATAAACATATGGATTGGAAATGCACAGATGTCTGTTTTGAACTTGAATGTATCCAAATATCAGTACAACTGTAATATTCACTATCATCGTTTTGTCAAGCTAGCCTTACAATAAGTTACAAAGCATTATTCCAAAACATCACCAGATGTATATGTAGTGAATCATCTCACAATAAAATGAAAGATTAATATTGTGGCATTATTATTATTATTATTATCTCGTTGCTCAGAAAGATGACCTGAAAAATAGCCTTGATCTACTCTTGGAAATGTTCCCATCATGCACAGTGAGTCAGGCTCAGGGAGTGATGTCTATGGCAAAAGGGGACTTAGCAGAAGCAGTGCAAATGATTGTGGAAAGAGAGGTGAAGCTTGATTCTGGATCAAAGGTAAATAACAATGTAATTATTTTAAAGCTAAGAAAAGAGCATAATCTATTCAGCATTTTAGTTGAACTATCAAATATATATATATATATATATATATATATATATATATATATATATATATATATATAAAAACAAAAAATGTAGCGTCAAAAAACAGTATTGTGATAAATAGTGAAAATAATTAAACTATAGTTCCATCAATAGATGATTCGTGTATAATGTGTGAATATTAAAAGAAAAATATATATATCTCTTTAAATAGTATAACCTATTAAATTATATTAAACACAACCAATACCAATATCAATATAATAACATTGCATAAACGTGCTGAAAAAAGAAACAGAAACAATAAATAAAAAAGTCCAACCAGTCCTTGAATAATTAGTCCATAATGATAGGTATTCAATGTAGATAAAGGGGTCTTGGGCTGCTCTCACACGGGGTAAACCAACTCCACAGATATCTAGAAACAGAAAAAGAGAGAGAGTGCACGCCCCATAGCATAATACTGCATAAAATTTATTAAAAATGAAGGAATACAATGAATTATGAATATATATGAAGTGATGATTTATGAATATTCCTGATAATCGTGTCTGGCAGTCCTGAAGGAGTCCACGGAGACGTGTTCCAGTATCCAGAACCGGATGGTGGTGATTTATTCACAAACTGCCTTTTATATATTTTTATCTTGTGAGTGCGATTCCTACCCCCCCCCCCCCCCCCCATTCCCTTCCTTCATTTTTAATAAATTTTATGCAGTATTATGCTATGGGGCGTGCGCTCTCTCTCTTTTTCTGTTTATGTGTGTGTGTGTGTGTGTGTGTGTGTGTGTGTGTGTGTGTGTGTGTGTGTGTGTGTGTGTGTGTGTGTCGACAAACCACAAAAAAATCTACTCGCCCAACAAAAAAAATCTACTCTCCACCTAGTACCAAACGTGTGATGCCTGGGCCAATAGGAGCTCGCCACGATGTTAAATCCACTCGCCCGGGGCGTCCAAATGTATAGGTTTGTCGAACACTGTTTTATATATATATCACAATTGCTATGTGATATGTTCCGTTTGGAGAGTTTGACAGAGAACTTGTTTTCACATAATTGTTAAATTGTTAAATGTCGTTGGGAAAACCACTTGCCCCCACTCCCCTTATAAAATGACCATGCATACAATATGCATTTCTGTACAATTTAAGTTGTTACGCACGTTTCTTTCCTCTAGGAATCTCAAAGAGCTCCGAAGAAAAAAGATTTGAAAGACTTTATTTTACAGAAGTAAGCAATGATAAATCAAAAACCTTTTTTTGAAACAGAAACTATTAGGGTTTGTTAACAAAGCAGAGACTTTATAAGCAGATCTATCCCGAGCCCTACAGCATAAAGAGAAATGAGGCGGGATTTATTTTCACTAGTTAGGCCTGTCCAAATACGATAAAGCGGTTAATCTGTGCTCTAAAGCAGGGGTGCTCGGCTCCAGTCCTCGCATCCCCCTCCCCAAATAGGTCAGGTTTTCAAGATATCCCAGCTTCAGCACAGGTGGCTCAATCAGGCTCAGTCGGATGCTGAGCCTCTGATTGAGCCATCTGAGTTGAATCAGGGATTGATTGAGCCATCTGTGCTGAAGCAGGGATATCCTGAAAACCTGACATGTTAAGGGGACTTGCGGACTGGAGTTGAGCGCCCCTGCTCTAAAGCATTGGATAACATTGACTAAAATATTCATTTCTGGCCAGAGATATAATGGTTAAACTAATGCTTTTTGTGCTGTAAAATGAAGCCAAAGTACATTGTAACTGCCATTTCCCCACTGTTTCTGCACCTTACTAAACAGAGTGGTGCAGTAGAGTGATTAATACCTGTTACTCTGGCAAGCTGGGAGACTGCTTACATTCTTGGCCCCGAGTCGGGTTTATAACACCTCATAATGGTTTATGAAGCATACGGGGAATGAGCAGGTAACTGACAAGCATTACTATCTCTGAAAATATTGTTGCAGCTATTGTCTAATGGTTTTAAGGTCTACCACTAAACTGTTTGGCAGGTCTCGTGTTATTTTGTCAAGCACTGTCCTAGTTTAAAACAACTGTGTTGCTTCAAATAAAAAAAACTCTATTATGGCCGTTTTATGGGAAGTCCCACACAGAACCAAAATGAGCTAATGGCAGTGGCATGTTTATTAGGTTAATTGAATGTCATTATTGCTTTTCCTTTAGATCAGACAAGAACCGTATAATGTTTATTAAATGAATACAGTTTTCCATGGTAACCAAAGACATTGGATGGATTTTATAATCTGTATCTAATCTATTTTGATAATAGCACGGTCTGTCAATCCTCAAATGTTACAATGTGTGAACAGCACCATAACTGTATTTCCTACCTGTAATGTAGATCACAGAGCAGTGGTAGGGAACATGATGTACTGTACTTGGAAGACTTTATGTGCTCTGGTCACCTGCCTAATGCCGGTGCACTGTTGAATAGTGCCCCTCTCCTCCTCTTACACGGGAAACTAGTGATAAGCACAGGAGAGGAGCGGGCCAGTATTTATCAGCGCACGTCATTAAGCAGGCGAGGGAGTGGGGAGAAGCTACGATCCATGTCGGCAACATCTCCACTGCACTGGGGAGAGAAGGCTGCTGGGGTGGGCAGGGGTTGGCGGGGGGGGGTGCAGGTGAAGCCCCAAGGGCCACCTTTTGCCCAACAATGTCATAGAGGAGCAGCTATGGCAGTAATGCATTTGAATAAAATACTTTACTGGGAAGACACTGAAGCAGGGGCGGCCAATTCCAGTCCTCACGTGCCACCAACAGGTCAGGTTTTAAGGATATCCCTGCTTTAGCACAGTTGGCTTAATCAACGACTGAGCCACCTGTGTTGAAGCAGGGGATAGCCTTAAAACCTGACCTGTTGATGGCCCCTGAGGACTATAGTTGGCCGCCCCCTGCTATAGGTATTGAAAACCAAAATTCTCTGCAAAGCCAGCTGTTAAACATCAGTGTATTGCGACATTCAAGCCTAGATGAGCAGGTGTAGGTGAGCAAACTGCAGGCTCTGAAGAGCATGTGATTTCAGTGTTTCTATTTTCATTCATTACCTATGTTTCAGATACATGATGGTTGACAATGAAGAGGATAAAAAAATGCACAAGCCCTTGGCACCGAAGGAGGTAAGGATTCAGAACAAAGAACGTAAAGCAGCTGACCGCACTCCTATCAATAGCTAAGCTTTCTAGGCCTCGTGTACAATAATAACTTGCAGCAGACTCCTGGCTTCTCTGCTAGGGCTTTGAAGGGAGTTGGTGAACAATAAAGCATGTGGTAGGGGTAGATCACTGTAATTATTGTTCAACTACTGTAATTATGTCTCTTGGGTATTCCATTTGTAAGCAGCAAATGAGATGATGGGAAGTTCAGCTGTACTAAATATTGTTCTGCTGGGGTATGTTGATGTGCAAAAGATTTAATGTCTTTACACATTAAATAAGTTATGCTGGGAAAAAAAGTGACGACAACCCTCCACCATACAGTAAATAAAAATACCACTTGTGAGAACATTCACGGCGGACAGGTCTGCAACCCTGCCCTTCCCCATTATCTCTTAACATACAATACTTCCACTGCAGCCAGGGATTCTGGGTAATGAAATGCAAATGAGCAGTGTCACTTTCCACTTCAAATCCATTTTAACATGGACCGCTGTAAGCTTACGCCTGCGCATTGCACAGCTTTTCAGCACAGCCTGGGTTAAAGTGCATAAACCTGCTCACAGACAGCTGTTTAGATCCCTTTGGGTCTCATGGTTATACTGGCCTTGTAATATGAGGTTGGAATCGGTTTCGACCACACATTAAAGCTATGGTGAGTAAAAAAAAGTGACGATAACCTTTTAACCCAGGCTGTGCTGAAAGGGTTGAGACAGCTGTCTGTGAGTAGGGTTACTGGCTATGCACGTTAACCCATGCTGTGCTGAAAAGCTGTGTAATACGGCAGACATAATACGCTTATAGGCAGGGCTCGCTCGCCGCGGGCGTGTGTATATGGCCCGCAGGCGAGTCTCTTACCGGCGGCGGGTGCATCGGCGTGTGCAGTGTCTCCCGGCACTTGTGATGTGTTTCTCCCTTCAGCTCCCGTCAAAATGGCCGCATGGCCTCAAATAACACCACGTTGACAACGGGAAGCTACTTGACGTCACAACGTCGTCCTCCTCCTTCCCTTCTCGCTCCCGACATCCATCCCGGGGGCAGTTGTCCCGGGACCGGAGGCTGGTGCTCGCTGACAGTTGGACCTTTTTGTGTCTGGTTGCCGGGCCCCAGATTTCCTCCCCCTCTGCAATAGGCGCCTCTCTCCACTGTTGTTGCGGCCTCCCATGCAGGCCCCTCCCCCTTGAAGTTTGGCGGTTTGTAGGCACTGCACAGAAGGCGCGTGCAATGTGCAGCAGAGGAGGTGATGTGAGGTACCAAGGGGGGAGGGGGGTGAGGTACAAGGGGGGGAGGTGATGTGATGTACAAAGGGGGAGGTGATGTGATGTACAAAGGGGGGGAGGTGATGTGATGCACAAGGGGGGGAGCTGTGAGGTACATGGGGGGGTGATGTGAGATACAAGGGGGGGGAGGTGGTGAGGTACAATTGTATGTGTGTTGCATTTTGTGAATTGCATTTTGTGTGTGTGGGGGTAGTTATTGTGGGGGAGATTGAGGGAGTGAGATTGAATGAAAGGGGGGTAATTAAGTGATAGCGGAGAGAGGGGGTGGAAGGAGGTGGGGGGGATGGGGGAGAGTGAGAGAAATACACCTGGAGAGGGGAAAACGGAGAAAGTGGCTCACGAGGGTGTGAATGATGGGGGCTCACAAGGCCACCGACACGTGGGGGGTGGGGTGGCCCAGTCTAAACTCTCTGCCTGGGCCCCATGAAATCTGTCGGCGGCTATGTGTGTATGGGAGGTAAGGCCTCTCCTGGGGGGGGGGGGGGTGGAGAATGGCGCGGCTGACTGCCGCCAGCCTCAGTACTTTTCAACCGGGGTTGCACCTCAGGGGTTCCGCGGCCTCCAGCGGGGGAGAGCCTGGACAACTCTCCCATGCTGTCCCAAGCCGGGCGGCGCGGTGACATCCTCACATAGCAGTGACCCGTCAGCCGCCAGGTCATTGCTGCACTTCCTCTACCTGCCGAGTGCTGAGAGGATTGGGCGGGCGCTGACAGGATAAGACAGGATTGGGCGCTCGCGCACGCTGTGGGGGAGTTTGTGTGCGTGTGGAGCGTAAGGGGGAGAGAGACGGAGGCAACAGGAGGGGGTGGAAAGAGACGGGAGGTGGGAGGGAGGGCGAGAGATGGGGGTGAGGGTTGGGGTTCCCCGGAATTTCAAAATCAAATTCTGGGGTTCCCCAACCAAAAAAAGGTGGAAAATCACAGCTCTAACTCCCTGTTCTGACCCACCACGAGTACAGCTGTACCTCTCCATATTGCACCCACGGCGGTGCTGCAGCCTCCAACCCCCCTCCGTTTGGAGTCCCCCCCCGTCCAGTGAGTTCCTCTGCTGTCATATTACCCATTGAGATAATTGGGTCATTCGGAAGAAATCTTCTCACTTGTGATGGTCGCCCTCCCCCTGGTGACTGTGCCGACGGCTTCTCTGCCGCCTCCAGCTCGTCCCTCTACCCCAGCCCGCCACTCGTTATTGTGTGGGAATGGGGGGGGTTATTGTGTGGTGTGCACCTGTCCCCCGGTCTCACAGCACCGAGCCGCTGGTCCTTCGTTCTCACCGCGCAGGTTGTCCCCCGCTGTCCCGGTCTCACAGCACTGCGCAGCCAGTCCCCAGAGCCTCCTGTCCCCAAGTCTTGCCGCACAGCCCCCGGTCTCACCGCACAGCCCTTGCCGCCGCCGCCACGTTGTGGGATGACCATGTGAAGAACCTGGTGGATAAGAATTGTCAGGACGCGGCTGTAGTGGGGTACGGCCACTCCGCCTGCTCAGTGTGGCCCCGTCACCCACACCCCTGCAGCACAGATGGAAGAAACTGTGAGTATTGCAGGGGACTGCTCATGTAGACACGGCTTCTATCCTATGGGACTGATATTAAACAGTGGCGTATGCTTTTGCTATCTCACTATAAGAAGAGGTTTTACATGGAGAGGGGTTCATGAAGGAAGTGAGGGATACCTTAGCCACTCAGGTCATTGAAGAGGGGTGTTCCACTGGGCGGTTCTATCTCTTCCCCTGTCCCATCCTCCCTCTGCCGACCGGTCTCACAGGGGACTCATTGACCTTGCACATTTTCAGCCGATCGTAGGAGACACGATTTGTTATATGAATATCAATGTCTTAATTTTTGTGAGCTTTTGAAGAAGTTTCTCCCTGAATCAAGTTCTCACTGTGCAGCATTGGTCTTTTAACTTTTTGTTCTACTTCTATCTAAGCTCTGTGCACCAGAGACCCCCTGTGCCGTTTTTATATACTGCGCTGCGTAGAAGAAAGCTATATATTATCCATCAGATCTCTTCCAAAAAAAGGTTGGACATCTTTTAGAAAGGGGAGGTATACATGGATATACCAAATAAATAAACATCGGAAAGAAGTTGATCCAGGGAGTTATCTGATTGCCAATTCTTGGAGTCAGGAAGGAATTTCTTTTCCCTTTATGAGATATCATTGGATAATGTGTCACTGGGGTTTTTTTGTTTGCCTTCCTCTGGATTAATATACTGTAAGTAAGGATATAGGTTAAGGTATCTTTCGTCTAAATTTGACCTAGGTTAAACTTGATGGACATATGTCTTTTTCCAACCTCATCTACTATGTAACAAGGACTAATTGTAGTAAAGTATAAATTTAATACAATAAATAAACTGTTATGTCAAAAACTAATGTTATTAGTTCTTAGGAATGTATTCAATTTTTTTTACGTGGGGGCGGAGCTTTTTGGTTAATTTGTCCAG
The DNA here is from genome assembly GCF_040206685.1 of Ascaphus truei. Classification (NCBI taxonomy): domain Eukaryota; kingdom Metazoa; phylum Chordata; class Amphibia; order Anura; family Ascaphidae; genus Ascaphus; species Ascaphus truei. The sequence continues at coordinate 19,442,714 of NC_134490.1, read as the reverse complement.
CCCTGCTTATAGTGGTCCAATGGATTTTAAGTAAAAGGTGACACAGTGCTCATTTTCATGTTACCCAGAATCCCTTGCTGCAGTGGACGCATTGTATGCTAAGAGATAATGGGGAAGGGCAGGGTTGCAGACCAGTCTGAGACATGCAAATTTGCTGCACATCTACATAAAACTGTTTTTTAACGTGTGTAACAGTTCTTGATACATTGGATCCTAAGGCTTATAGTTGTGAAGTGTAAGTAAGGTACAAGTTGACACTTATTTTTTTTTTTTTACCATTTTCAAGGCACCAAAGAAATTGGTTCGATACATTGACAATCAAGTGGTGAGCACAAAGGGGGAAAGGTACAAAGATATGAAGAAACCTGAAAGTGAGGAAATGAAGAAAACCTACATCAATCTCAAGCCAGCAAGAAAGTATAAGTTCCACTGACCCTCCTAAAACACAGCATGGGCATCTCCGCCTCCGTGATATTGTCTGAAATAACCGCAATAGAAAACCACAGAGGGGAGTACAAGTGCTAATGGGAACCCCTGATGAAGCACGCAGTTGCAAAACACGTAGAGGTCATGTGAGGCTGTTCAACGCGCTCACCCATTGGCTGGGACAGTGCAACCGGGAAGTTCGAACGGAGGCGACCTGCCGAGGGTCGGTGCAGTCCGGGCTCTACATCAGCGCGTTCCACGGCCATCCGCTTTGCAGCTCACAGTTAGCACTTGTCCCAACTTCTGTGTTTTTTTTCGTTACATGAAGTTTAAGTTGGTACTTATTTTAAGTGTTTTCAGGCTATCATGTGTGGTCTCACTGGTTGAGCCAGCTCATTGATTTATTATTGGTCACGGTTTGTTTTGTTTAGTATTTACTTATTGTGTTTTTGTTATGTATATATGTTTTTTTAGTTTAATGTATGGTTATTTTAATATTTGGGTCACTCTGGACCTGGTATTAAATGTTATACTTTATTCTGATCCCCGGTGCTCTGCGTGCATACTTCTTTAGTTTTCCTGAGATCACCTTCGGCAGATCTCATTTAGGAGTTTTTTTGGGGAGTTGCTCCATGGCACCAGCTGCAAGAAGTTCTGTCTGTTTTGATCCACAAGACGGCACGAACACGAATTCCTTGCCTGTCATCCATTTTGTTTGGTTAAATAAGGTGGTGAAAGAACCTAAAACAGTATTTTCACACTGAAAATCTCCTGGATTTTCTGGAACCCTTCTCTTGTATAAACTGCCATATTTCGCTCTAAGCCTCAATCTCTCTTCTCCCCTCTTCAGAAGCCAATGTGAGTTTTAACTTCTATAATGTTAATACTTTGCCCCTAATCCTTTATTTTTTTTTAATGTTTTATTATTATAATAAATGTGTGTTAATAATAATTATTTTCTTAATCAAGTTTCTGCTGTTACTATGGTTGATTTTAGGCTGGGCTAGTGAGATCTCCATTTTAACCTCACGGCCACTTTAATATTTTAAACCCATGAAGAAAGTATCCAGGTTTTCAAATTAAAAAACGTGTTGGAAAGGGCAGCAGGACTGCTGGTTTTAAAAGAGGTGCGGGGGGAAAAAAAGAAATTTTTGTTGTAAATGTTTAGACTTGGTCACTAACGTTGTCTAAGAATTTTACCGATCACCTGGACTGCTCCCAAACGCCCATTATCCTAAATCAGCGGCGCTCAACTCCAGTCCTCAAACCCCCTTACCCCCCCACCCACCACCCACAGGTCAGGTTTCCTGTATATCCTAGCTTCAGCACAGGTGGCTCGATCAGAGGCTCAATTTTCGACTAAGGCTCTCATTGAGCCACCTGGGCTGAACAGGGACTGATTGAACCACTTGTGCTTAAGCTGGGATATCCTGAAAACCTGACTGGTGGTGGGGGGGTTTGAGTTGAGCACCCCTCTCCTAATAAATGATTGACATGTTCCAGCCCTAGTGGTCTCCTGGTTATTCTCCCAGGACAGCACTGTCACGGGGAATACCAAGTGCCAGAAACTCCAAGCCACAGAAAGATTCCACATTATTCATTTTATGGTGACGACAAACGCTTGTTGAGGACTCCCAATTAGGTCAGAAACCTCCTCATTTTTTCAGAAATCTGTTCACTGCCTGCCATGGATTATGGCTTTAACATAACGTTACTTTCATGTTCTTCATTTCCTTATTCGATATATTTAGTCACTGTAGAGGTAAAAGTCAGTAACTTCATTTTTTGAGTGCTGAGGAAAGGGCGATTTTTAAATGTGCTTTCAAAATCTTTCGTAATGACTTATGTTTTGGTAACTTTGAACTATGACTAAAAAGGCACAAAATGCGGGTTTTCAATAGAAATTTCAAATCCATAAGTGCTTTTACTGAGGTTTTTGCCAAAAATGCACTTAATGCGTTTTACAGTACCTCTACAACAACGATATACACGTGTGTCTGTTAGAACATGGGGTCATGGTGTGTTAATATGTACGTGCACCTCTGGAATTGCAGATGGTTTTTCTCTACACTACAACTGGTTTACGTTGGTCTTGCTATGAAAAATTGCATTGACGGGCTGTAGTACGAGCTGTATTTAAATATTTACATATATCCTGCCTGTTGTAGTAATATAGCTTGGTATTATCTTTAACACAATCCAGGTGTTAGGATTAGTTGCCATGCTTTTTTGAACTATTGCATAATTGTATGATCTCTTCCTATACTGTACGCCCCGTCTGTCACAAATACATGTATAGTGCCTCTTTCGCAGGATCCAGAGGTACATTACATGTAGCTTTACAGGACTAGGCTATTTGCAAGTTTTTCCTTGCAAAAGTACCCAGGCTAAAGCAGTATTACTGTGTATGAGAATTTTGTATTGAATGCAGGTGGTGAAGGGGCAAAGGGCTGGTCAGAAAATTATTTGCAAGGTGCTACCATCAACTAATTAGTGGAAAAATATTCCAGTTGAACTCACAAGGTAGTTAATAATTTGAAGGAAAGTTTATGCATTATAAGTGCAGCACGTTTAAACTGGATCAGCAGTGCTTGATAGTAATGAACAATCAAATCACAATAGCTTGATGTTCCCCAGGGTCTATGATTTAGTAATGTCCCTGCCAATAACTACATGTACAACTAGAGCATTCATCACCATGTATTGTATTACCGATACTTTTTGGCAATGCTGCACGGAATACCTAAAGCATTGGTATATGTCAGATGTTAATTCTCATGTAATTTATATAATAAATAACAATTGTTGGCATTAGTGCAAGTGCTGAGAGCAGTCGCCAAACTAATGCTGAACATGGCATGGGGACTAGGCTGTTATAAAGGGGAAAGATGCGAAATGTCACAAGTCGGAGAGCAATGCAGCTGCTTTCCAGCAAGACCAAATGTTGCGCATTTATTGTGAACTTTTAAGACCACATTCAACAGAGCCTCGGTAGGTGACTGATTGGGTTGTATGTTATTGAGCCACGGAATGAAACATTTGGTCGCGGCCATTTCGCCGCAACCAAATTGCCGCTGGCGCTCAGCTGCAGACCGACCCTCCACCGCAGCCAACCCGCTGCTGGAACCTCCACAGCCGCTTCTATAATAAAAAAGGGGTAGGGGGGTGAAGGATGGACTGGGCGCTTCCCAAATAGTGATAATTAAATAGTGTTATAAGTAAAACACATGAAGTGAAACATACACTAAATCTAATAAACCTTACACCAAACAGTGAGTAAATAATAAAAGTGTATATATAGCAGCTCAACTTCCTCTGATGGGATAGTTCCAAATCCCAGGATACGGAGTATCAGGAGCAATTAGCGAAACGCGTAGAGTTGACGCAGCGAACCAACGATCTGAGGGACTGGCAAGATCAGAGCTGTTACCAGACACAGATTGAACTTCCGCCCTCAGCTGTGACGCGACAGCGGAAGTGACGCGACGGCAGTGACGTACGCAGAAGCCCACAGTGAGGAGCAAGTGAGACGCTGGAAAGCTGCTTGCAGACGGGGTCCTTCAGATTAAACGGCGGTTCTCTCCCATACCTGATTATTTTATGGAAAGTGTAAATTTAATCTACTCGTGATGATTTTTAATATACCTGGTTGAATAGTATGCACTATTGTGGTTTCCTTTTGTTACATATACACAACATTTACCCACTGAGGGATATCCTGGCATTTGCGGTTGAAAGGGCTCCAGTCAGAGAGATGGATCTCTGACATGTGATATTATATGACGTATTTTGTGAGTTCTATTCTTACAGACTACAGGGTACATTATCAGTCTATACAGTCTGCACTATATATGTTTATTTTCTTTTACATATATCACTGAATCATCTTGCGCTCCTCCTCACCTCCAAGCAAAGAAAGCTTCTATAATAAGGTACATTTTAGTGACTTTTCGGGGTTTTACTGGTTAGGATAGGGGGTTAAGGCCTTTAAGGTAGTGGGTAGCGTTAATATTAGGGGGTTTTAGGGTGAGGCTAGGGACTTACCTTAGCGGCTGAGTGTCGAGGTGAGTTGCTGCCATGTGCCGGCAGTCTTTTTTTTGGTCACGGCCAAATGTCCTAGACCGATTTAGCCGTGTTATGCAATCTATTAATACTGTAAACTTAATTTGCAAAACCTCAATGGCGCTTCTGTGGCACTTTTATGTGATGGGTTAAAATGACCAGGTTTTCATTTTACACACTTGGGAGGGTTTCTCGGGGTGGAAAGTGGCATTTTTAACGTTTTCATTGTTATTTCTGTCTAGACAACCTTTTGAGGGCCCCATTGACACACCACATACTTCATTGCCATGTAGCGGATACGTCACACACTCTTTCCCCTCTCACTGCGGAGCGTGTTTGCCAAAACAATATGTAAACCTATATCCGGTATCCACGGCGATAACCTTTAGTATTCCTTTCCAGGACTACCCTGCGCTTGTGGGGGGTTTTGATGATGCAAAGTTTGATGGTAGTGTAAATTTATGGGAAAACTATAAAGCAAAAATTCACTGTCAGAAATGTTTCTGCGGAAACATATTACTCGTCTGAATTCCTTGTGTATTTTACAAGATCATCAATACTTTTGTGGAGGTATTTTTATGGTAGAGGTTACCTTTTTGCTTTCCGTAAATGTAGGCGTGAAGAGCCATACGCAGTATTTCTACTTTGGGGTCTGCATTGGCCAAACCAGTATGTAATCACATACATATTAGTATCTGTGTACTCATGAGATGTAGGGTGCATTTAGGGGCTTATTCTATGTGCTCTGAAGCGGCTGCTTGGGCCTTTTTCTGGCAGAAAACTTCAACTTCTCCCATTAACTTCAATGGGGAATTTTATCCGAACAAGACCTGATCAGCCTCACCGCATCATGTAGAATAAGCCATAGTATTCCTTTCCATGAATCACCTTAAGCTGGTACAAGAAATGGTGATGCAAAGTCTGAAGTTGGTGGTCTTAATGTAAGTTGATGACAAATATTGTTTTCAACAATTCCAATTTTGTGGGAAAAGACCTGTTTGAATTCCGTAGGTAATGTACTTTCAGTAAATATACTTTCTGGGATAATTTTGTTTTCCGGTAGGGAGTAGTTCTATTCTTTGTTAATGAGTGTGCACATTCTACACTCATCCCTGAAAAATTCAGTCTTGCAAAACTGTGGTCTGTGTTGGCCATAAAAGTCTGTACACATCCATATCTGATATCTGTGTTCTCGGGGACTAGGGGCAATACATTCTTGTATTCATTTTAATGGAAGAAAAAGTCTGTTAGCAATCTGGGACAATATGAATAAAACATTTTTTTAATAGGTATATATTTGACGTCTAGGTCACAATATGCAGTTTATTCAAAATACACAGATGAAAAGCTCAACTTGAGCAGAAAACAAAAAACGATTTATATAGGTTTTATATGTACATAGAATCGCAGGAGTCGTGGTTAAACAAATGTATAGCGACATTTAGAAATTGAACTTGGCCACGCAGGTGTTGACTATCCTTTAAAGCAGAAATATTAAACATGTTGTGAAACAATGATGCATACAGATTTGTGAAATTATGCGAGTGTGCGCATTCACTGTGTATGTCTATGGAATAATATGACAAGCGTTGTGTATTGTTAATAAATTGGTCTTTTTGTACCGTTGGTTTCTTACCAAGTTAATTTAATCACCTTAGAAATGTTACCATGGAACTCCTTGGCCAAAGAGAATTTTGTTACATATGGTTTAAGGGAAATATGTCAAACTGGTGGTCAGAACCATGTACAAAGTCAACTTGGACACATTTGCAGCATAAGAGGATGGCTGCCAGTAAGCCTCAACTTTTATTTACACTATTGATTTATATATTTATTCACAGAACACCTCCAACAAAGCATTACAAGTTTGTGGGGTAAATTCTATATACTCCAAAGCAGCCGTTTTTGACCCAAAATCCTCACTGCCATGGTGATTTTTATCTAAAAATGACCGCTTCGGAATATATAGAATTGAGTCTTCTCTTCAATAACATTAACAACCGATTCATCAGGACCAAAAAAAACACTTTGCAAGAGTAGTCCAATCTGAGATAAAACAGAGCTCTTAGGGCCAGGAAGAAGCCCCTGCCGTTTGTAGTTTCACAGTGCAGCTATAAGATATCAAATGGATGCTTCTCATTTTGTTCTGCAGTAATAAACAAGTCCTTATCATTGGCTTGGTGAAATCTGCTCTTTCTAGTACTGTTAAATGTCTACAAATCTAAGGTGCTGATGTATGATCGGTGTCCTAATAATCACTATCAATTCCCTGTTGAATTATAGCAGTAAATCACAACGGCTATTCCTGCCTGTGGCCACCAAGTAATGTTCTCTATTCCCACCGCACTCTCAAAACTTTTACTGCCGATTTTTTTTTTTTGAAGTACAGCTCCAATCTTGATACAGTATTCCAGGGCATGATGGTTTTCTTACTGCCAGTGTTGATGGAGCAAATAATGTTGCTAGCTGAAACGATGTAAGGGAAGATTCAGGCACGGTCTTGCAGTAGGCTAGATTTGTAAATTAATAAATGGTGCAAACCCCACAACATCCTGTAGCAGGACCAGTGCTCGTTGAAGTGGAGGTTCCACATCTATTTCTACGTCCCTCTTCCGCAGGATGCCTAAACTGGACTCCGTCACGTTGTGACAGTGCTTTACTTTGAGGGATTTAATTTTGTTGCAGTACTCTGCGAGGGTCCTGCAAAGAAAAAGAACAGTGTTATCGCCTCCTGTGTGTCATATTGACCAGAAGAAAAAATGATACTGTGATATTTTTTTTTTTTGTTTTTTTGGCACAAAGTTGCATATTGATCTGTTATTTATTTACATTTTTTTTTCCAAACGTTTTTATTAGGCAGATATATATTAGACAAACATAATAGATTATATATAGCCTAATACAAAAAATATTTTTAAGATAAGAGATAGAATAGAACATCACCAAGTGAGGTGAGGCCTCTGGACCACATTGTGGACCGAAAAGAAAGAGGGTAGAAAAAGAGAGGGGAAGAAAAGGGGGACAGGAGGGGAGGGGGAAGGGGAACTGACCGTCTCCCCAGTCGCCAAAGGCAGAGATCCACCAATTTGGATTCAGGGAAGCTGTTTTTATTTTTTAAAGTGAAATGCTAACGTGACAATCCCACATACCAGGGACATTTTTAAACCACTTATTGTGTAATTAGTTTAGCAACAAAAGACAGAACAAAGCACAATTTACCTGCAGTTTTGAGGACTTGCAAAACGTTATCATAAGATGTTAAAGATTGTAACCCATTCAAAAGCTTTTTGTTTTTAAATCGAGAAAATGGTCAAAGTTAAAATTATTTCCGAATAATTTCCCCCCTTATTTTTTTTTAAGCTACAGCTACATTTAGGCGCACATTTTCTAAGTGAAGCTATTCCATAAAACACCATTGCGTGCCGGAAATTACTTTGCAGCCTATTCGCTTGAGTAGGAAGCCACCTTTTTATATAGTAGCATTGCTTACTAAAAAGAAGGCCTTGGTCTATTAAAACGTGCCACTGTCCTTAGCTCACTTTCGTCCTTGGGGTGACGCACTGTGCTACTTACAAACATTGCTGTATTTCTGATGTCTGTGTGTGTACAAATAAATATGGCTGAGCACACACCATCTCCTACATGAATCTGTAATATAAATAGAACTCTTATTGGACACTATAATTAAAGCAGGTTCAATCATTTGTTTCTTGTGGCACTAAGCTTCTAAAATACTCTTAGGATACTTACAAACGTCTCCTGATCTGTGTGACTATATTACTGTTTGATTTCAAGTGCTGTTTGTATCAAGTGTGGAGTTAGAACTAGATATATTTTTACAATCTTTTAACTGATTGAGTTAGAACTAGAAGGAGTACTGTTTGTATCAAGTATGGCATTACAAACAGACCTCCTAGTTCTCAAGTATGGAGTTAGAACCGGATCTATTTTAATCAGGGTTTAACTGATAAGCCGGCCAATCAGAAGAACTGGAAATCCATTAGTTCAGTTAAGGACTCAATGGAGAAGAGAAACCGGATCAACAAATAATCAACAAAAACCAATAGTGCACTGTAACTAAAAATAGAGTGCACTAAAAGAGGAGGTGTAATTGAAAGGAAACCTGATGTGTGGGGGGGGGGGATACCGAGCAGAGCACCCCGCTTAAGGCCCACTGGAAGGTAAATGCAGGGACCTGGGTTAACTCTGCTCGGATACCAGAGCGCACCCAGAACAGAGCCTGGCAGGTAACAGATACGTCCCCAGACAAACTCTGCGTCCTGGACTTATATACAGCCAGCTTGGCTAATGTTAGAACCAGAAGGAGTTCTGTTTGTATAAAGTGTGGAGTTAGAACTAGGAGTTGGAACAAGGAATAGTTGCAACAATAAGCAGGATGGAAAATGCCACTTAATGCACATCTTGCCACATGTACAGTATGTGCACTTGGAGCAGCTGTTCCAGGGAGCATACAGCTGTGAGAAGTGTGAAAGTGGTCTTTTTAAAGTCTCTGATTGCTGATCTGAAGAGGAAACTTGCAATATTGCGGGACATTGACAATCTTGAAAGGAGTTTAATGCTCACTGAGCAGGCCCTGGCTGGGACTAGTGGTGCAGATGGTTTATCTGTGAGTGATGAAGAGGTAGGTATCTGGGTATCAGTTAGAATGGGAAGAGGCAGGCCAGTTCTGAACTGACCCATCCCAATAGATTTGCCATATTGAGTGAAGATTTTAGGAGTGTCAGAGCAGGAATGGCAAGGCTGGGGTAGACTAATTTTTCTAGCAGCCAGGGGAATAGTTTCTCCAGCACAGAGGGGACTCAGGATAATCAATAACCAAGAAAGATTCCCGTGGTAGGGGACTCCATTATTAGGAACGTAGATAGGGCAATCTGTTGCCTTGACCGCATGAACCGAACAGTTTGTTGTCTCCTGGGGCTTGAGTTCGGCACATTGCGGATCAGGTAGATAGATTTTTGGGAGGGACTGACCCTGCGGTCTTGGTACACGTTGACACCAATGACAGTTAGAGAAAGATGGAGGGTCCTAAAAAAATATTGCAGGGATCTAGGCTGCAAGCTTAAGGCAAGGACCTCAACAAGGTAGTATTTTCTGAAATACAGCTAAACCCCGTTATAACGCGGTCCTTGGGGTCCACAACCCAAAGACCGCGTTACAACCGGGGTCGCGTCCTTGGGATCCACAACCCAAAGACCGTGTTACAACCGGGGTCGCGTTAAAATTTCACCGGCATCAGCTCTGGAGCTTCCTCATTACAGATTTAAATCTCCTCCATTTTGCCGCCTTACCAGTGCTCTCCTCTTCCTGCTGTCCACGTGCTCATATCTCTCTGCTCTCTTGCCGTCGTATGCCATTGTTTTTTTCAAACATTCAATTCAATGCTTTATTGACTACCAGACACAGACACAAATAAACATTAATACATTTTGTACAAAACACATGCAGGGATTGAACTCGGGACCTTGTGATACCAATGCCTTGCCTCTTACCTCTACACCATAGGCTTGGTGTGACAAGACAGAACCTATAAATATATTTATCCTCTACAACACAATGCCACAGGTTACATGTCAATGTGAAATCTTAAGTCTATTTCTAGCTGTCTATCACATCACACAGTTCTGTGGTCTAGTGGAAGAACTTCTTACCAACATATGCAAGGGTCCTGGGTTCAATTCCTGTATGAAATGGTATAGTTAACTTTTTTAATAAATTATTATTTTAATTATGTTGTATAATTTATAAATATATAATTCTTTATTATTCTTTATTAAATAATAATTATTCATTAATCAATAATGATGTATTAATAATAATTCATTATTAATCATTCTTTATGATTAATTATGATTATTAATAAGTATGATGATTAATTATTATTAGCAGTTAATTAACTAATTAATAATTAATTAATAATTATGTATTAAGTATTATTAATAATTATTTTTTAATAATTATTAATTAATAATACCATTATTAATTATATTATGATTAATAAGTATGATTATTAATTATCATTAACAATTAATAATTTTGACTAATTAATAAGTATTACTAATACCTAATAATTATTAATACCCAATTAGTATAATTATTAATACTTAATTATTAATAAAACTTATTAATACTTAATAACTATTAATAATTAGTAAGTATTAATAATTGTTGTTAATAATTAAGTATTAATAATTGTTGTTAATAATTAAGTATTAATAATTATTATTACTAATTGGGTGCTAATAATTATTAAGTAATTATTAATACTAATTATTAATAATTAGTAAGTATTAATACGTTTCATTAATAAGTATTAATTATTATTAAGTATTTAGTAATAATTATTAATTAGTTAATTAACTGTTAATAATAATTAATAATCATACTTATTAATAATACATAATTAATCATAAAGAATGATTAATAATGAATTATTATTAATACATCATTATTGATTAATGAATAATTATTATTTAATAAAGAATAATAAAGAATTATATATTTATAAATTATACAACATAATTAAAATAATAATTTATTAAAAAAGTTAATTATACCATTTCATACAGGAATTGAACCCAGGACCCTTGCATATGTTGGTAAGAAGTTCTTCCACTAGACCACAGAACTGTGTGATGTGATAGACAGCTAGAAATAGACTTAAGATTTCACATTGACATGTAACCTGTGGCATTGTGTTGTAGAGGATAAATATATTTATAGGTTCTGTCTTGTCACAACAAGCCTATGGTGTAGAGGTAAGAGGCAAGGCATTGGTATCAGAAGGTCCCGAGTTCAATCCCTGCATGTGTTTTGTACAAAATGTATTAATGTTTATTTGTGTCTGTGTCTGGTAGTCAATAAAGCATTGAATTGAATGTTTGAAAAAAAAAAAACCCCATGGCACACGACGGGCAGAGAGATGAGCACGTGGACAGCAGGAAGAGGAGAGAGATGAGCTGTAAGAGGAGAGTGTAAGGCGGCAAAATGGAAAATTTGAGATGCAGGTAAGCCGGCAAAATGGAGGCTTTCAATTCGGGAGCCATGCTCAGACCCGCGTTATATAGCGGGGTTTAGCTGTACTACCAATGCCATTCGCTATCCCAGGGAGAGTCGGAGATTAGGGAGGTTAATGCATGGTTAAGAAAGTGGTGTCGGAAGGAGGGTTTGGCGTTTTTAGAGCACTGGGACACCTTTTCTGAGAGGTACTATCTTTATGGTAATGATGGATTGCAGCTCAATGAAGAGGGGTCTTCTGTGCTAGGGGAAAGAATGTTGAAGGAGATTTGAAACTAGGATGGAGGGGGGAGTGACAAGAAACATAACTAAATAGAATAGATGGGGAAATAGCAAGGGGTTATGGAAGTAGATTGGGGGCAAGTGGGAGTTTGGCAAGCATGGAGACACCCATATTAAATACAGATACTAGAAAACGTCTAAAGACTAAATCCAATTGAAGTAGAAAGGTAGAAAAATGCATGCTTGCTTGCAACTCCACTCCTCAAGAGCTTCCCACAGGTCAGGTTTTCAAGATATCCCTGCTTCAGCACAGGTGGTGCTGTCTTCAACTGAGCCACCTGTGCTGAAACACGGATATCCTGAAAACCTGACCTGTGGGAAGCTCTTGAGGAGTGGAGTTGGCCACCCCTGCACTATGCGAACAGACGCAATATGAAGAATGCTGTTAATGGTGAGTTCACTGCAAGTAACAACCGTTTGCAACAGCTGATGCAAGTGTTAAACAATGCAGACAGACCTAATACAAATGGAAAGTAACACATTGGTGGGATTTAATACAACACTTCGGTTCAATGTCATTTTTAAGAGATGGTACCTAATGGATTCGTTTTTCACACGTAGACATCCCGTTAAATCTAGGTGCTCCAGATCTCGACAGCACTTGGCCGTTTCTTCTACAGCAACATCAGTAATGTTTGCATTCACAGCCAGTGAAAGTGATTTTATTCTGCAGCCCTTTTGCACCAAGTAGCATATGGCCTCATCCTTTAAGTGACGACAAGCTGTCAGATCCAAAGCCTCCAATACTTTGCAGTGATCGGCCAGGCTCCGAAGAGAGAGATTATCCACCCACTCGCAGTGGCCAAGGCAAATATTCTGCAGGTGAGGGCAGCTCAGTGATATCGCTACCAGGGATTGCCGGCTCAGCTGCACACAGCTGTTCAAGTTGATGTGCAGGAGGTGATGGTTCTGGCCAATGATGGGAAGCAGCTCCTTGTCTGTTAACCAATCAGAACAACTTCGTAGGTCAAGCCTCTGCAGTACTGCATTGTCTTTGAGCATGTTGCAAAAGGCGTCTTTGGGTAGCTGTGATCCAAGCTGCAGAAATATAACAGTTACAAATAGGAGGGCTTTAGACAGTGGTGTGCAACCTTTTTTTTTAGCCGAGACCCCTACATTTAAATATCCACTACGCAAAAATGGTACAGTGAGTATTTTGCCATGTCAATGTCATATTATATTGCTTTCATTATGTATATGTTTCCAGGCGTGGTGTGAGATATTATTTACCGTGCATAGCATGAAAAGAAATCATCGATTCAATAAGCTGATTCAAGATGCTAAATTCCCTGTAGATATTATGGATTTCCTATGGCACCCTTTTCTTTTTCAACCTACTAATAAATCATTTAGAGAGTTTTTACTGTTCTTTTTAAGGGTGGTGCATGTTGCACAGGAACAGACCGTCCCTACCACAGAACATTCAAACGAATGAATGTTACTCATTCTTTTAAAAAAAAAAAGTTAGGGAATGTTATACAGCAAATTTAAAGCGGCAATCCAAGGCGTCAATTTTTGGGGTAAAGGTTTTTTTTTGTTTTTTTAGAGATGATTGAAGCAGGGGGTCTCCGGAGTGGAACACTGTTAATTTCAGCTCCAGGGACCCCCTGATTCCAGATATGCTTAGATGTCGGTAGCCGCTGTTTGGTTAGCAGGGATCACGTAATGGCTGCGTGATAACAGCATGTCATATCTACGGCGGTCATCGATAGCAGCATGCTAGTTTAACCCTTCGCTGCTGCACTGATTTGCTATCATTTTTTTCGGTTTCATTTGCCCTGGAATTCTTACTTGGTTTCCCAAGGTTTGAGTGAGGTCTACATTGGAGATTTGCACATTACACAATAATATCTATATCTCACCTGGTGCTGTGTTCAGTTCTGGAGACCATATGTCCAGAAGGACATGCATAAATGAGAGACGATGCAAAGAAAAGCTACTACAATTGTGCATCACACAAACACAACTCATCAGGGAAGACTGGAGGCCCTCAACATGTCTAACATGTGCACCATGGAGGAGAGGGAGAGGCGGTATGATGGGAACTTGCAACTATATCAAAGGGTTTCATTAAGGTACAGGAGCGAAGCAGATTTGAGAGAAAGAAGTGCTAGAACAAGAGGTCATGCTCAGGGGAAATGTGAGGAACTACTTCATTGAAGAGGTGGTGGATTCAGGGAATAGCACCCGGTAGAGGTAAATGCAGTAGGTGAATACAAACATGCTTAGTATAGACCTAATTCTACTATAAATATTACAGAAAAGCCGAGGATCAAAAAGGGTCTGAGGTTTTACAATAGATGGGAACATTAGCAAATTAGGGAGGCCAAAGTGCTTCTAATCTTCCGTCACAATGTATGTTTCTAAGAGCAATGGACATCTCACTTATCCATACAGAGAATCCTTCCCAACAATGACTGATTTGTGGTTCATGGTTACCTTCCGATTTGTAGCTAACCTTGAATTAAATCAACTTTGTGTGTGTGAAAGTCCATCTCGTACCTGGGTGGAGTCAAAGCAGCGGCAGTTTGCCAGGGAGAGTTGGACCAGGGATTGGAAAGGTTTGCTGACCCTCTGGAGGCTTAGAATTTGCCGCATGGGTAGGTAGGAAAGGATATGAGGGACCAGCACATCTTCCCAGGGGAGGTCCAAGAGATGAACACTAAAGGAGAAAGCGAAAAACACAATGACCTCAACTTCCCATCGAACATAATAATAATGTTCTTTCTTATACAGTGCAGACAGGCACAAGTAGTCCCTGCCCCACAGAGCTTACCATCTTTTTATTGGTGTTCAAGGCACAGGGAAATAAAGAGTTGACACTGGGATTCGAAAAAGGATTCGCCTGCTTCAAAGTCAGTACAATTGTTTTCAGAGCCAGTACCTTTACTTACTGAGCTGCTCCTTCAGTCCTATGGGAATATATATATATATATATATATATATATATATATTATATTATAATATAATATATTTTACCCAAACCAAGGATTAGAATAAATGAAAAGGCAGGACAACGCAGGTAATTAAGCAAAAAGTTTATGTGTTATAAAGCAACATTTTGGTCCATTACATCTGGACCCTCATCATCGCCCTGATGTAAGGGACCGAAACGTATTAAAGTATACAAAAAAATGACATAAAAAATGACAGTGACCAGTACATTGGTCAAAATATATATTAAAGGCATAAGGAGCATTTTAATTCTATATATTATAGGACTGAAGGAGTGACCCAAAGAGTAAAGGCACCGACTGATAACAATGGCATTGAATTGGCATGGGAACCCGGTTCAAATCCGTGTGACAGATCCTTGTCACTTTATCTCCCTGCGCCTCAAGCACCAAAAACAGATCGTAAGCTCATCTGCGCAGGGCCTGTGTCTGTAACAATTCTTATGTGCTGTGTACCGCGCACTATGCTGTAATTGCGAATTGCTTTGAGTCCCATTGGGAGAAAAGCATTATAGGAAATAAAGTTGTATTATATAGCTACATAGATGGATTTAGATTCTGCAGTTACAAATGAACAACAACGAAGATCACTACTTCATAATATAAAGTTAGGTGTTATTTTGTGCTTTTAATTAGGCATAATAGATTTAATTTGCGATTTTCAGTAGGGATCGTTATATTAGCCACTTAAACTTCTTAACCTTATTATTACAAAATCGTGGCTCTATTTGTATAAATATATAGGTTCATTTGCTATTTATAGGCCAGACATGCAAAGTGAACTCATGACATAATCCTGTTTACAGAAAGGGGAATCAAAGCTAAAATATAGGTATGTCCTTTTACAGAACCAATATATCTACTAGAAATAAATGATTGCATTAACATAAAGAACAGCTGTAAACCAGTTATTTCCAGCAAGCGAATGTCCGTGGTTCCAGTTACATTATAGCAGTTGACAGCGGATTTCCAGAAACAGCATGTGATCCTGTGTCAATGTCACTGGGTGTGTGTGGTTTTTTTTTTAATTCTCTTCCATGATTGCAAACAAAATCCAACATATTTTTCAGGTTCTAAAGAATGGTGCAGTTTCCAGATTGAGAACAAAGTTTTTATCGCAGAACTGCTGTCGGAAATGGCACACTGGTAATCTGTGTTCATACAGTAAAGTTCTGTTTCTGCATCTGTTTCTCTTAGAACTACTTTTATTACTTGCCTTGCACATTTCATATGCTCAAAATCAGCAACACATATTTATGTAATATATCAGAAAGTAAGTAAGTAAAGGTAACTGTCCTAAATATATTTAATTTCCCCATAATTACAAAGTGCAAGGTCTGATGAAGAGTGGACAAAGGGCATTTACACTCCCACTTAAAGATTAATAGAATGAAAAAGAAAGCACATGTAATCTTACTGCACATACAAAGAAATTGCTTGAAAACTTAACATAACTGTACTAGATCATTCTTTTACTGGTTTTGTATTATAACCTTCATATAACCATTTTTAAAGGACAAAGGAGCAGTTATTTCCAGTTTTGCAGTGATACCTGTAAATTTCTTCTAGTAAACATCCAATTAATTTAATGGGAAGATTCCAGTGCAAATCTACTAAAAATTACTACAATGTGTTACATTTCTCCTATAATGGACATGCAAGTAGCTCAGATGCCCTCTGGATGTCACTATTAAGCGTTCAAAACATGGTTCTTTGTGTTATGAGATTTTATGTCTCGTATCTTACTGTGGTTAAGGCCACGTCCATAGTCAGCGCGGCCGTTTTTTTAAGACTTTTTTTATTTTGTCGCGCAATGGTCAGGACACTTGCGTGGTTCTGCTAATGAGGGCGAACCGCTCACGTGACGTCACGGGCACGCCTCAGTAAGGAAGGAACTGTCAACTGGACGCCTCCCCTTCGCGTCTCCTCCTCCAGATCCATGTGGCCACGGATCGCCTCTGCAGCAGGCGCGCGCGACGACTATATCCGAGGCCTATGGTTTACGAAGCTCCAGTAAGTGGTATTGCAGCTCCATCCCATGTTAATTGCCATTCACTTGAATACATCAGCCCTATGCCTTGATGTATTTTACCAGGGCCGTCGTCAGCTTTCCAAGGACTAGAGTTCCCAGCTGGGCCTCCTCTGCTGGCGGCAGTGGGAGTCCTTCCCTCTCTTTCTCACTTAACCCCTCTCTCCCCCCTCTCTCTCACACGATCCTACTGCATATTACCACTCCCATTCTGTAATCAGGTGTTATTTGCTTTACAACAGAAACCGAGAACAGTATTTAATGAAATGCCAGGGCAGTGACATCCATTTCATGTTGAAGTATCTTACCAACGTTGGCGCGTCATCTCAAAGCTGATATTCAATGAGTCAGATTCCCTCAAAGCATTCAACAGCAGGCAGCTAATTAGCCAATGTACAATCCACTAAATATAATTGCATTAGTCTTTTTTTATATTAGAAGATATCTTGAAATACAATTGACATCCAAGGTTTTCTTGCTTTTATTTAATTGAGCTAAGAAAACTGTACACTTAAATTAATTAAGAGAAGTTCAAGCTTGTAAACAAAGTTGCCACCTCACGAAAAACAAATTAAATACAGGCATACCCCGCATTAACGTACGCAATGGGACCGCAGCATGTGTGTAAAGCGAAAATGTACTTAAAGTGAAGCACTACCTTTTTCCCACTTATTAATGCATGTACTGTACTGCAATCGTCATATACGTGCATAACTGATGTAAATAACTCATTTGAAACAGTCTCTATAGTCTCCCCGCTTGTACACAGCTTCGGTACAGGTAGGGAGCCGGTATTGCTGTTCAGGACATGCTGACAGGCGCATGCATGAGCTGCCGTTTGCCTATTGAGCGAGATGTACTTACTCGCGAGTGTACTTAAAGTGAGTGTCCTTAAACCGGGGTATGCCTGTATACTATGTATTAAAATAGTGTATTAGTTTCCCTGAACCTCAGTTCAATAACTGGGATTTGAGTTAAAAAAATCATTAATAATCAGTAGATGGTATTACAGTCAGAATCACGGACATGATTTTTCACCTTAATGTCTCACTGTTCCTCTTTTTTTACTCCATGGCAATGTTGGTAAACGACTTGATAAACCACTAGGGTTTTACTGTTCAGAACATTGGAAACATGAGCAACAGAAATATTGTGTATTGTGATTATGTCCTTAGAAATGTATTAATTGTCCTAGCTCTGCCTTATGTACAGTACAGTGAGAATGCAAAGAACCCTTGGTTATGGAACAGCTGCAGGTGTACATGTAAATGTTGTAGGAGGGTGACCTGCTCTATTTATTTATATGGACTATACCAGCAGGATCATCATAAGTACAGGATTCTGCTATCACAACTCACCTGCAGTTGTTCTTGTCCTTGGCCATTCTCAAGGTCACTGTAAATACCAGATATGTATGATCGTTCCTTTCAATAAAAAATAAATAAAATGGATTTTATTAAGATCCTCTCCATCATTCTGCCCTTTTCCAATCATAGTCAATACAGGTGGATTTCTCTCAGCCTTACAATCTCTACAGTTCTTTCTGTCTCTATTTCTCTGATTCGTGGTCACTATTAATATTATCTCATGTTCTCATTTCTTCTCTGCCATTGTATTGATCTGCGACATTCTCTACCTACCACATCCACTCTCTGAATCACTGTACAGCTCAAATTCACTTCATCCCTCTCATCCCTTCTCTGACATTATCTCAAGCACTCCCTCTTTCCCACCCTCTCAACCACTTTCAGTCTCTCAAACCCTCCCTTAACCCCTCTCCTCTTTCTTATCCAATCGTACATGCAAGCTCTTCATCTCCAAGTGTTTTTGTGTGTAACCCGTTGTCATGTACCTGCCTTTCAACTAACTTTTCTCTTCCTTTTAAATACTCTTCTCTCACATTTTTTTTAACTAATCATATGTTTCTCCCTTTTGTTTATCCTGTGTATCTGGTCCATGCTTTCTGGGTGCTTATCATTAATCCCTACCAAAAGAGGTTTACTGCTTATCCCGGTCAATCAGAAAATGTGTACACAACTATTACAGCTACCTGCTGTTGCAAAAAAAATTGTTGCAAGCTTTCAGGAACAATCAGGTCTCCTCTGCACAAGCCTGTTAAAGAAACATGAAAGCATGCACTTTTTAAACAAAATTAAACATTATTTATCTAGGTAATAAAAAGCTGGTGATTTATATAAAGGTAAAATATAAATAAAGATAATAAGATGCTAATGATTTCTATAATGGGATAATATACATCTAGGTGATAAAATGCCAGTGATCTCTTTTTAGGTAAAAAATATATAATTATATACATACATACACACAGTGCTTTTTTTCTGTGAAAAAATGGTGGGGAAACTGTGGTCCCCCAACAATCTTTTTATGAGAAGCTATTAACACAGTAGCCGTCTGCGCATACGAGACAGCTCGCGCATGCGCAGTGGGCTAGTGTGTTAATAGCTTACAGGGGTGAGCCCCCCTTTTCATCCGTGGTAATAGTCGGGCCCCCCCCCCCTGCCTGATGTAATCCAAATCACATGAAAAAAAAAACGTTATTAAATCGGTATACAATATAAATGTGAATACAAATACTTGCAGATTTCAACATTTTTAAAACAGCAAAACATGACAATTTTTAGATGCGTTTTTAAAATAAATCAGTGTAGTAGTATAATATAATAATACTGACTGCAATTTTTTTCTCTCTCACACCCCCACATCCTCCTCTATCATCCCCCCCATCCTCATCCCCTTATTTCCTTCTCATATCCCCGCCCCTCATCTCTCATCCCCGATCCTCACCCCCTTAATACCTGGCTTCGATGGAGGACTGAGAAAAGGAGAGATGGAGACCGCACAGCCTAATGTGATGCCAAACCCCACAGTGTGAGGGGAGGGGTGCTAGGGACTAAGGGGAAATGAACACATAAAGAGAGAGAATCCCTGTGAACAAGCACTCTTCCTTCAATGAAATAAAATAATAAATTGTTTAATGTAGAAAGGAAAAACAAAAAAAGTTAAAACCTATTAGATGCGAGAGATACTGCCCATCCTGTGCCAAGTGTAAATGGTACAGAGATACAAATGCCATGTGTTTAACCCATTACATTATGGTTACTTGTGCTTAGTTGTTCACAGCAAGCTACTACATGAACAGGGGTAGCAGTGTTTAACCCATTACATTATGGTTATCTACATGATCTTTCTCCCACAGGATGGGTAGTATCTCTCGGATCTAATAGGTTTTAACTTTTTTGTTTTTCCTTTCTACATTAAACAATTTATTATTTTATTTCATTGGAGGAAGAGTGCTTGTTCACAGGGATTCTTTCTCTTTAAGTGTTCGATGGAGGACCTCGGAAGTGGAGCAGGGCAGTGGCAGAGGTGGACGGTGGGAGATGACGGAGCAGCGGGAGAGCGGAGCGGGGCGCCAGAAGAGTTGGACGGCAGCAGAGGAGGATGAACAGGGAGGTGCAGCGGCAGAACCTGTATGTCAGTGAAGACTTCCCGGGTCAGGCTGCTGCGGCGCACTCCTCCCCGGTCATCCTCCTCTGCCGCTGTCCAACTCCTCTGCAGCCCTGCTCCGCTCTGGTGAACCACCGTCATCTTCTCCCACCACCCGCCTCTGCTGCTGCCACTCTGCTCCCACAAATCAGCGCCCCCTCCCTAAAGAATCTTGCACCGGTGCACCCCTGGCTTACAGTAGATTTACGAAAAAGGTGGGGATGCAGCGTATCCCCGCGTACACCCAGAAATAAAGCACTGTGTGTGTATGTATATATACATACATATATATATTTTTTAATTATTATTAAGATGGTAGTGATCTCTATAAAGGTAAATATAGATAAGATGCTTGTGATTTCTATACGGGATATTAAAGTACAGATAATAAGATGCTAGTAATCTGTATAATAATGTCACTGGTCGCTCTGCCTCAGGCCTGTAGGTCCTGGCTGGGAAGAGGGTCCTGGCTGGGATGTGTGATCTCTGATCCCCCTCCTCTATATACAGCTCGGATCGTACAACGCAGCCCCTGCTGTATACCTGCATATCTCTACCCTCCTTACCTCAGTCACTGCACGATGCCGGCTGCGCTCCAATCTGTCACTGTCTCCAGCTCGGCTGTCAAATCTGCCGGTTTCCCATGGCAACTGCGAGTGACGCAGGCGTCGGGTGGCATGGCGCGTAAATAGCACGTCAGGAGGAGGGGGGCGCCATGTTGGCGGAGGCCGGAAGTGGGAACGCGCCATACTGCTCTCATACGTCACAGCACATGCGTACTGAGGCGCTCTGCACGTGTCACCTCCAAAGGCCCGAGAGGGAGCAACTTGTATTTGTTTTTTGTAGAATAATGCTGTTAAATTGCATAAAGAAGAAAAAGTACATATTTCTAAAAAAAATTATATATATATATATATAAAACTCGCTGTTAATTTATAAATTAGGAGATTGACTGTATCCCATGTAGGGTCATTTTATAAACTGCATTTGTATAATGACTGATTATAGTCATATTTGTTCCTTATATAGAACTGTAATATAAGCAGCACCTTAGACAGATGTCAACTTGTTCTGATTTGTAGCAGACGTTACATATATGGGGTTATTTATGAAACTACCAATCGGGGCATTATTGCACCATACATGTCGATACTAGGATGTATTATGTACTAAACACTACAGGTATATACTATATTTTATACAAATGTTCTCATTCTTTAAAAACCTTTGAGTGCCCCTGTGTAATATTGGGAATGTCACAGGGATAAAAAAAAAAAAAAAAACTCACATGTTGGGCACAGCATTTTGTAGCGTAGTTTTGTAAGAGCTCCAGACTGGATAGGAACAGGAGGAAGACAATATTTTCAATTTCTTACACACGATCACATCGCTGTCTTCTCTGTCCCATTAACATAAATCCATGATAAAAAAAAGCTTTAAAAACCACGATTTCTAATGCTAAATACTACCATTTGTATTTACAAATACACATTATAATCGTTTCTTTTCAAAGCGCCAATCTTTTCCGCAGCACGGTACAGTGGGTGTACAGAGTGAAATCAATTACATAAACAGAATTACATACTGTACTAACAAGCGCGAACAGATACAGAAGGTAATGAGGGGCCTGGTCATGAGAGCTTACAATGTATAAGGAATAAGGGGAAATGCTGAAACAAAGGGTAAAGTGGCTGCTCATTGTATATATGTATATATAGCTTCAAATTGCGAAGCCAGTATAACCAGCCTCACACTGATGAGACCCAAAAGGTCAAAACAGCTATATGTGGGTAGGGTTACTGGCTATGCATCTTAACCGAGGTTGTGCCGAAAAGCTGTGCAATGCAGCAACCATAAGCTTCTAGGGGTCCATGTCAATATGGATTTGAAGCAAAAGGTGGCACTGTGAGCTCATTTGCATGTCGTTTCCCAGAATCCCTTGCTGCAGTGGAAGCACTGTATGCTGGGTGATAATGGTGAAAGGCAGGGTTGCAGACATGTAAATGAGCACACAGTAATATTTCCATTTTATATATATATATATATATATATATATATATATATATATATATATATATACAGTGGTCGACAAATCACCAGAAAATCTACTCGCCGAACAAAAAAAATCTATTCGCCACCTAGTACCACACGTGTGCTGCTTGGGCCAATAGGAGCTTGCCACGATGGTAAATCCACTCGCCGGGGGCATGCAAATGTATAGGTTTGTCGAACACTGTATATATATATATACACATACAGAGGCGAAACTAGAGGGGGGGGGTGATTTGGGCAACTGTCCCAGGTGCAGCAGTGTAGGGTGCGGCAGAGGAGATTGGCGGAGAAGGGAGCATGCTGGCAGCAGAGAGGGACAGTGCCCGCCCAGTGGTCCAACCCTGAAGTGAGTCATGGCTTCCAGTGTCTGTCGCCAGGACGGGCCGCCCCTGCTCTATAGCTAGGCACTTGGGGGAGAGAGAAAACATGGGGAGATAGGCAAGTGTGTGTGGGGGAAAAGAGAAAAAGGCAGAGGAGAGATAGAACATACAAAAGATTCACAACTACAGTAAAAATATTACAAGATTGCTTTGCGTTGGTTCTATACAAATGTTTTTTTTGGGGGGAGGGCGGATGCAGTTGGCGAAACCCCGGGCACAAAAACACCTAGTTCCTTCTCTTCATACATATGAACACATTTTATTGTGATGTATGACAAAAGTCATTTTGGTGCAATGGGTGCCAATATTTTGTGTATGTATAACTTGTAGAAGGTGTAACGATGTTTATTTATTAATCCTACATTGGCCTTTTTTCACACAGGAAACAGCACCAGGGAATAAAAGATGCTTCCTTTAGCTACATATTGTGAAATCCTTTTGTGACAGGTCAGATATTGTCATTTGAATGTCCTTTTCTTGCCGCTCCTAAATCATATGCAGATCTTTCAACAAAAGTAAAAGAACATTTCAAATATTCCTAACATCTCAGCCTGATGAAAGGAGAAGGTTAGTTGCCAAAAGATTGTCAATAAAAACAGCTCCTTATAAGGAAAGCTAATATAAAAAAGCACAGGGTATTTTGCACAGTTAAGTGTAGATATGTTCATATGTCCGTATATTTATAGAAATTGCTGCTAACTGATAACCATGGTACAGTATTGTTTTTTCTTCACAGTCTTCTAAGTATACATTTCTACCATGTAATGCTCTGTTGGTTCTGCACTGAAAGCGTTTATAGCACAAATGAGATTTTCTGTTTAGCATCGCAGGGATTAAAAAGGACCTTATGTTGAGCAAATTAGCAAATAGAGCCAAATAGGTTAAGCATGTTTACAGGTCTTATCTGGCCCCTCAGCAGAGTGGAAAGCACAGCATGCTTCAATTACTTTAGAGAAGCCAAAAAATAAACAGATCTAAGATCAGTGATTTATTTGTGGTACATAGCCTCTCTATAACTAACATATTATAATAACAAAACCCCAACCCTTAGATGACCAAGTCAAAACAGGGGAGAAAAAACATGAAACATTCACATAAATTAGAGTTACACAATATAATTGCCGTTATGGTAGTAATATTACAATAATAAAAATGATGACCAGTCCATATTGAATTATTTTATTATCGCGATACTATTGTCAGTCACACATGGGGCGTCATTGAAATTTTATAGACATGCCGTGTCAAGATGCGGCGGCCTCATAAAAAGGCAAATCTGCCAATGTAAAAGGGATCCTTACACGGTAAATAATTTGGCTGGGCCAAGGCAGCATGCTGGCAGCGAGGTACCTCCATCTTGAAGCGTCATGGCGGAACATGATGTCGCGTTGTCATGGCAACTTGGTGCCATGACAACGCTGCAGAAGGAAAGCCGTTTTGCTGAACACGCACCTCCCCCACAACTACCTCTTACCTCCCCCAGCTGTCTATAAACACACAAACCCCACCCATGTACCTATCTTGGGGTGAGCAGTGGTGCGTCCCTGCGCCTGTTCAGGGACCCCCCAGATCTCCATGGGCGGAGTTTGGATTCCGGACCCGACAGGAGGGCGGAGAGGAGGTAGAGCGGGGCCCACGAAGGCACAGGGCACCAGGCAACCGCCTTGCCCTAACGCCGGCCCTTCTTGCACCCTTCCTGCACTCTCCAGCCCTCAATGATGGCAGCACCCTGTTTCCTCTGAGTATTGGTTTACCCCATTCCCCTCTGTTCCTCCCCCCTATCTATGATGTTCAATGATAGGCGGAAGTAAGAATGTATTACATAGATTAAAATATAATTTATTTAAAAACACCTTTAATTTGTAAAAAAAATATGTTTAGTTTTTGAAAGATTTTTTTAAACATTTGTTTAAAAGGTTCATGACATTTTATCTGTGGAAGAGATACTTATCGTGATAAATGTAGTTATACATTTCCTAATAACATGAGACATTTTTTGTTATTGCCCAATCCTAACATAAATACAACCTCTCTCCTGACGATTTCTGGGAAATAATTATTAGTACAGTACCATTATTGTTAGCACTAGATAGGGTAGGTTTAATATGGTGCCTGGTTTCCTATATTATGCTTATCTAGGGCATCATTAAGGATTGCAAGAATGTGTTTTTTTTTTTTTTAAGAATGCAGATTTCAATTCCTACTGTGCAGCAAAGAAGGAAAAATAAAATATCTTAAAACTGAAATTATTGTGATACATGTATCATTAATTGTTAAATCAATATGGAATGGACTGAAAGAAATATTACTTATTCAACGATCTTACTCAAACTTTACTTGACGTTTGACTTAAAATATAA